>NC_091359.1:9721501-9736501 GCF_038502225.1 Cherax quadricarinatus | reverse complement strand
GCAGACGAGAGACCCAACTGATATATACCTGAATAGCATTCATATTATTGATATACATGTGAATATTATACACATACACGATAAAGATGATACACATACTAAATACACAATAGACATCCACTTTTTAGAAGGACATTATTTCCATCTGTAGTGATTAAAGTAGAAGACTAGTCGTGTTTACCCCCAGGGTTCACAAAAGATAAATGAGCCAAGTTCATTGAGTGTTCAGATAATAGATTTTTTAACAATAATCCACAAACAACTTTAATTTTCGTGAGGAAAGATTTATTTACGGAGAGGAATCATAACGGATATCAATGTCATGAGACGGAAATGACCCAGTAAAATACAAGAGGTTTCAGAGTGTTTGAATCCTTACCTCACTGGCTTATGAGCCTCAATACAAACACATACGAACATGTTCGGTGAAGACATCTGTAAACGTATTCCCTGGGGCAGTTTACTACTACTATTGGCTAAGTGATTAAATCCTTTGATTAGAATAGTGTTGGTGACTGAGGTACTGAGGGTGTCTAGGACTCTGAAGCGCAGATCTTGCATCCGGGGTCAGGCACGGATGAATTTAGCGTCGATTGTTGAAGTTCGTTATGTTGGCCATTTGGGAGCCTTTATGTGCATTTCTGCGTGGTGTTGTAAACCAGTGACGAGAACATGAAGCCAAGAGTTTGTCGAGCTGTACTTTACCATGAGCCAGGCTGTGGTGTACTTGCTTATTTTTGCTTGTGAGGGCTGGAACCTCAGCTCCTGGGTCCTGCCTTTCAGCTTTCGATTCACTGGTATATTTAGTTTCTAACCTCATGGGTTTTATCATGTCTAAACCTTTATTCTGTACTTGGGGTTCTGTTTACTACCTCTGTAGTCGGTTTCACTTCCTCAGTGCCCTTTTACAGAAGAATATGTTGTCATATTTCTTTCGCTCTTTTCGTTTCTGTCTTCTTTCGTTCTGATATCTTTACTCCGTCTCTACTTTGTCAATGAACATTTTGTATATTCTGAGCCATAGTGTTCCTCTTAAATTATTTTTTTTTAACCCAAGGACCTATATAGTAGAAAATCTTGGGAATTTTTAGTTTTTATACATACCTGACTAGGTAGGAACTCTACGTTGATGATGCGAACACGAAAATTGTTCCGATGTTCCTGGAGTATAAGGTTCTCATTGCTTTCCTGTTTGGGATGATAAGTTTTTACATAAAGTATGTTACCTTTGCATATACATAAGAACACTGCTATGGTATGCGATTTATATGCCCCTTTCTTGACGCCTGGACTGATTATTATTCTATTTTATGTAGTCATTACTTCAAATTTTTAGGGAATTAGCTTCAACGGCCAATTTTCGAACCATTCCAGCAGTTTTTAGCAGGCTTCCTGCTGTTTCTTGTAGTCGTTATACTTTTTTTGTTGTCTTCATTAGCTGTGCGTCATCTACAAAAAAAATTGAACATCAATTAATCCTCCTCCTTTACACTCTTAAGAAGAGGTCTTAGGGTCCGATATATTTTCCCTGCTTTGAATTGACTTCATTCACTGTCTTTTTTTTCCAGGTATTCTTTTATCCACTAAAGCACTTTGCCTATTACTCAGCATTATAAGTACATATATACGTACCTGTTAATTTAACCATTTATCGCTCGCTGTTTTTGTTTTCCTTCCACAGACCCTAAAATTCGATTAGGTTTGGTAGGCAGGATCTGCCATCTCTAAACCCACGCTGGTGAGTCGTTAAAATATCCTATTCTTTGAGACTTTTGTATATATCTTAATTATAATCGTTTCCACCTTACATGATGTTCGATCTCAGACTTGGCTAGATTGATGGCTTGCTCAGTCAGACTTTTGGTGCTCGCGGCACGTAGTTCATTGTAGGTACCAGACCCCAGCAGATCAGGAATGTTTCAGAAAATTTGTCAAGTTCCCTCTTATAAACAGGTAAAGCTCTGGTTGATAATTCCCCGGATATTTCAAGTTAAGTGTTAAAAAAGTTTGGCCAGTTGATGCTTATTGAGTTTTTGCTTTAGGATACTTTTCAATAGGAATATTTTTCATCGTGTGATGTACCTCCATCTCTCGATAAAGCAGTCCTAGTGTGAATATTTAAAACTGGTGCCTCCAGTATTTTTTAGATGTAAATTATGATATATTTTCTTTACGTTGATGAACGTCAGATGCTCCGAATACGTTAGACATTTCAATGAGTAAAAGTTCCCTTTACGTTTTCCAGATTTACCGTTTTGCCTGTCTTAAATAGTTATGTGGATGTAAGAGTATTATCCTTCTCTAGAGAGCATAAGGGCTTTAAAGCACTCATTGGCTTAGGATCTCTTGTTTTGAAGGTTCTTGTAATCCAGCTTATCATTTTCCCAGCAGATGTGATAGCAACACTTAACGAGGTCCGTTAGGGAGAGATAGTTGTTAGCTCTGATTCGTTTTATTCTAAAGTAGAAGAGAAGGGAAAAAACCTATTTCGTTCTCTCTCTCTCTCTCTCTCTCTCTCTCTCTCTCTCTCTCTCTCTCTCTCTCTCTCTCTCTCTCTCTCTCTCTCTCTCTCTCTCTCTCTCTCTCTCTCTCTCTCTCTCTTTATCTATCTATCTCTCTCCGTCCCTCTTCTTAGTTTCTTATGGCGAGCCTGATTTTACTGCTTATATCTCCTTGTATTTTTTATGTTAGTGTTCGTATAATTCATTATTTTATGACGCTACTATATTGCAGTAAGTTTTTATGCGCTCTGCTATTGCCATTACATCTAGAAGCATATCTTAACAACGTGTTAATGTCTATTACTTTTATTAGATATTAAATCATCTGTTTTTTGTAGTTACATTTTCTAAATGTAACTACATATTATTATGCTGATAATATTTAAAATTTTGATTGAAAAAATTTGATTATCGTACATATTGAATGAAGATATTAAAAATCTACTTTTTTGTAGTTACATTTAGATTACTTTTGTTTATAAAGTTTAAAATTTAGCGACTTGGCTAGCTTTAATACTGATTTAGCTCCCGTACTGTAATGCTTGACGAGAATTAAGAAGACCATGACATGGGTTCATAGAAATTTCCAGATAATTTTTCTAGTACAGTACCTCATTACCGGACGTAGCTGGTAGGACTTCTCTCATGATGAGTAAAACGCACGTGCAACTGTTATAATAATGATAATAATAATAATAATAATAATAATATCTTTATTTACTACTAGTACATGTAGAAGGTATACAAGCCTAGCTGACATCATGTGGTAGTAGATGAAACGTAGTCATTTAATTCATTTGCATCAGTACGTTCGTTATACACTTAGCGAAGACGGGTCGAAACGCTGTCTAAAGTTTTCTCTCCAAAGTGTGGATTATTTGTGAATGTCCTAGTCATGGTTGTTTTGTCGGGTTGCCTTGAACGTTGCGTGTGAAATTGAACAGGAGTCGCAGGGGTGTGGGCATTGCCTCGAAACCTATTCTTAATTAGAAAAATTCCTCTGCTTCATGCCCCCTCCTCTTTTTCTTCCTCCTCTTTCTCTATTCCTGTGCTTCTTTATTTTATGTCTCTTCCCATTTTTCCCTTTTACTACTCCCCTTCCATCTCTTTTCTCTACAAAGCAACGTTTTTCTTGCTGAATAAGGCAGGCGAAAATTTGTGTATGCAATAATTTCGCAAAAATAATTCTGAATCTTAGGAAAAAATATATTTCATTGTGTTTGTTTATTATTAAATTATTGTAAACTTATCTAAAATATATTTAGTTGGATTAGGCTAAATTAAATTGCGCTTTTTATAATAAGGTTAGGTAAGTTTTCTAAGGTTCTTTTGGTACAAAATTATTAATTTTTACATTAACATAAATGAAAAAATATATCTTTAAACGTATAAGAGAAAATTTTAGGACTTAATTTTAAATGAGTTCTTGCTAATTGACTAATTTTACCTATATATATATATATATATATATATATATATATATATATATATATATATATATATATATATATATATATATATATATATATATATATATATATATATATATATATTGTTTACCAAGTGCATGAAGATAATTCGTAATATCAATAGAGTTAACAAAAGCTAGTAATGTCGTTTATTAAAAGACTCTTGTATAACTTTTTTCTCAGGCGAATCGCTTCCATCTCATCATGTGTTAGTGTGAGAAGATTGATTCCAACATGAACGTTTGTAGTTAAAATTGTTATTAATGTTGAAATAAACAAAATATACTCCTAAAAAAGAAATAATGACTTTGAATCTGGATACAAGAGATTACTGAAGATACACAATCATTACGGAAGAAAATATGCAAAGTAAGCTTATAGCTGGACAGTGTTTCTCTCTGCGTTGATAAAATTCAACATAGAGCGAAACATCACAACAAAAGCATGCTATGCACCTGTTTAGATCTGTTATTATTAGTGATGAGACGATACTAAGTTTTTGCCGATATCGATACTAAGTTTTTGCCGATATCGATACTAAGTTTTTGCCGATATCGATACTAAATTTTAGGCCGCAACCGTTGCCGATACCATCAGAATTAGCCGATGCCCACCGATACTGATACTTTGGCATACCCGTAGTTATTCTTACACTGAAGGTAAAGGGCTAACCCATAGGGGTCATACAGCGTCAGGGAAATAAGCAGTCAGATTCGGTACAAGGAGATGGAGTGTACTTTCAGTTCTTTGGATCAAGAACTCTTGACCAGTATCAAGGCACCTCCTGTTTGGATATGTTTCTTAATATGATCAAAGTACGCTTGATTAAAGACAAAATTAAATTCGCTGACCTGTGAGATATTGGTTGGTTGTTATATTGTGGTGTAAATATATGCCGGTCATCGCTTTAATTAACCGGCCGCAGTGCACAAGTCAGTGCGGTGATCACTCACACGTAAAATTAGATGTTTTAGACCGGATCATTGGAAGCACACGCACGCACTCACATGCACGTACACGCACACACACTGGTCGGTCTGTCTGTCTGACTCACAGAATCTTTCACGAACACTCACAAGACACACAAAGATAAACTGAATGATCGTGCACATTTTATAAATTATATTATTGTATATGCACCCAGAGAAGCTCTTATTTTAAAGGAGATAAAACATGTGAGGGAAATGTTTACAATACAGTATTAACAGTATATTTCAGGATTATTTCTTATAAATTTCACCCGTTCGTATTTTCTTAACATATCTCTGACCACCCAGCCAGAATGTTTGTCCACTTAAACACTTCCCTGACTTAAAAGCAAGTATATTAGTCAACTCAAACACATGCTGGGATGCTAGTCCACTAAGACGTCTTAATTGTCAGTCTAGGATACTAGTCTACTAAGACATCTGTTTGTCAGGCTAGGATGTTAGTCAACTCGGGTCATTCAATTCCTTGCTCCACAGACAGTCTGCATCGTGTTCACTCCCTAATCAAGATAATGTTAACCACGGATAACGTTACAGTGCTCTGTATTTTCACCTTAATGTGACATGGACATTTTATATCCCTGTGCCACTCTTTGCATATTTATTATTCCAAGAGAGTGGTTGTCTTTGAATAGTTCAAGGAATTTATGTTCAGGTTTCAACCTTGTTGGAATTAAAACAACAGTATAGCATGTGCGTTAACAGTATTCCCACTGTTTACGCCCACTGTTTTGAGAAGGAGCTTCCCTCATGTTTAACAGTGGTGTCACAGTAATGGACGTGTTGATAGAGCGATATCAGGCTAAGAGATGAAACTTTCTCCATCTACCCAAGGCTGTATGACCCAATAGATCGTCACTTCTTTTATATTTCTACTATTAATTCTGTGACCACTACTACCACTTTTTTCTTTCCCTCTTTCTCCCGTAGCGTTTTCTAGCCTTCATTACGTTTCTCGCCCCATTTGCAACTTGACAATGGTCTAGGACGCACCCATACGTCGTCATATGGTTCCTCTGCTAAGTGCAGGTTTTTGGTTAATTGTTCCAGCCACTGCATTGTGACTTTTTTGTTCTTAATTTCAAATATGTTTTCAGCAACTAATATTAAAAAAAATGTGTTAAACCCTCGCCAATCATACAGTTTTTCAGTCACTAGTGAGTCAGGGGGCTGGTTGGCCCTACCTGCCACCTCACCCAACCATCCTCGAACCCTAATTAAGGATATCCTACCGAGCGGAACACCTACACCGCTCATACCTTTCAAAGCCTTTAATTAATTGCTTCTCGCCTCGTGAAATCCGTAACACAGGAGGAGTTACGAGACAAGAGAAGAGTAGTGAGCAGTGGACACCTGACCAACCTCACCAGACTAGCCCGAGGGGAGTGGGAAGCGGTGAAGAGAGAAATATTTTGTCCTTGTGAATGACAGGTTGATGTTGACACAAGTGACGCCAGTTGGTTAGCAAGAGGGCATTTTAATAAACCTTTTGAAGTTACTTTCCTATATTATTAATGCTCTAAGACACTGCTTTGGCCTATTAAAGGAGTTAGACATAGAGTGCAAAACCAATAGAGGTCACATTGACTCGGTATATCCAACGCTAAATGTACATAATATACTATGCATACCCATAACATTTATGTGCCCTCAAAACTATTTAAAAGAATCACATATGTTTGTAAAACCATTTGTAGATATTCCTAAATAGTGGAAAAATTAACTTATGGAAAATGGATAAATTCAATAGCCTTACTTAAGGGAAATGGAAAAATGAAAAAAAAAAAATAACTAGGAAAAAGGGGAGTTTTGATAACATATGAAATCGAAAGACCTTTATTACAGTGATGAAGAAACGAATAAATATTTACCTAAGGCAATAGAAGATAAACAAGGCTAATTAAATATAAAATAGTCGTCAACTCAGAGGAGTTACAATAACACATCTCTGATCTAAGTCCTACACTGAAGATAAAGGAAACAGATTACGGATCTTAAAATCTTAAAATCATACGAGTCCTCAGAGACGAGGAAGTACAGTCGACAATCCTCGAGGCGTCTCATAAGCTGAGATGAGTCGAGCTGCCATCTGGAGGAGTATGTCTTGTCCTTGAAGGAATCGAGACGAGAACTGACGGATGGTAGGGGAATTTAACGGGTTGCAACTTTGCTCGGTGCATGTACTGCACCACTGTTCAAGTTCATACATTCCCATGACTTCATCAGTACCTCCTCAACTGAGTTGGGCCGAAAGTTAAGTTTATTGCTCAGGTCAGGTCGCCATCTCGGCTGACCAAGCCAGAGAAATAAGGATTGAGAAAAGAAGCAAAGCCCTTTTACTTGGAGGTAAAGAAATTAGAAAACAATATATTTAGAAAATCTCGGACTACTACAACGGGGCTTTCTAATGCAAAGAAATCATAGTAATCCTTATCACCGTGAAATATGTACAACAAAGTTACCCAAGACTAGATGTGGCAGCTGTAGGTGAAATAATTCATATCTCACCACCACTGTAGACAGAAAATATCAAAGAATAGGAATGCAACCCTCCAGAACGGAGGAAGCAGACGTTAAGTGAGAACACCTAGAAAAATTTAAAGTAACTCGCCTCTGCAGATGGCGTGCCTTCCTTGTGGTCCCTCAAGGGGAAGTAAAAATCTAACAACCATTACACTGATCACACACAACATTGATTTAAAATTATTCTTTCCTTTTTCTGTACTCATTATGGAGATAAGGATACATTAGAGTTTTGCAAGGCGTCTCGCCGAGAGGGTCATCCCTAGATGCACACTTAAACATATAATACCAGTGAAGTTTAGTGAAGCGTGGCGAAGCCTCGTCAGACAAAGGTCTCCCCGTAGCTTTCTTAGCTTCGCTTAGCCTAGTTTTTTACTTATGTTTATAGCCCTTCAAGGGCGGTGTCTTAATGCCAGTGAAGGGCTCATGATCCACGTATTCTATCAGAATTGCAATCACTTCTGATAGAAGATTTGGTTGAAAACAGAAGGGACCTCTAGTTCCCTGCTAAAGTATGATACTTTTCACCTAGCAGTAAATAGGTACTTGAGTGTTATTCACCTGTTGTGCGTCATATTCTGGCGAGCTGGGTAGGCTTTTGAAATGAGCTAAGGTAAAATAATAGCTCTTTGCCTGTAAATTTAATTATGTAAAAAATATCTGGAAGCCTCACATTTTCTGCGGCTACCATAAATAAACTATACCACGGATGGGGATAGAACCCGCGATCAGAGAGTCTCAGAACTCCAGACCGTCGCATTAAAAAATTATTAAGATCTATGAAATTTCCATGTTTAAGATACTGCAATTCAGAGATAAGTTGACATCAGGAAAACATCACTTGGTTCAGAGATCCGACAAAAGCCAACCACTTGCGTGTACTGTCTACTAACATGAATGGTGGGGTAGCCGTTGGCCCTGTGGCGGCACTGCACCACTTGACCTTACACCTAAATTTGATTAATTAGCTTCTGACTGGCAAAACTGCAACTTTATCACTTCTGCTTTCATGATTCCTGCTCTCAGGAACATGCAAGTTATGTATATACTCCCTCTTAGTATAGAGCCTTGTGATACCGGCGCCATCGTGCTTTCCCACCGGTTGTGTTACTTTCATATCCAGGAATAGATCTCTAGGATGTCTCATTTTATTTTAAATTTGACAGTCACGTGTCACAAACTACTATATGTCTTATCTGACACTGTTAGTCCCCACCCAATCAGAAGTCTTTAAGGTTATCTTCTGAACAGTAATCATTGCTCTTACAACTGTATCGTCTACCTGTTAAAATCATTAGGCTACTTTGCATTATTTATGGTCTAACTTTAAACACTCCTGGCTAACCTGACCGCATGGTTTGCTTTTGCCCAGAAAACAGCGCCAAATGCCTAGATACGTACATTGCTTCTGTAATAGATTGAGCTGATCATTGAGGCTGATGCTTGGGCAACGATACATAGCACCGTGATAACATTCACACTGGTCTTCTTTAACCGTGTAATTTAAATGTTTTGAAATCATATTTTATATTCTCATTAATTCTTTATTATTCTACTCCTTTATTTTTCCGTTTTCCGTTGTAGTTGTTCCGCATAATTTTTCATCTCCTTTGTTTGTACCTCCTCTGTCTCCTGCTCTTTTTCCTCCTCCTTCTCTATCTCCTACTGTTATTACTGCTCTTTTTCTTTTACCCCTCCTTATCCTGACACCTAGAGTTATCAAAATTGTTTACGTAATAATTACTTTTAAAATTTCTGAAGAAATGCCAACAATATAATTTTATGTGATGTAAAATGGAAGATTGTGTTGAAAATTCGTATGTATAATATTAAAAATACATTCTTGTATTTTCTTATGAATGAAGTGTATCGAGACTATCTGTGTTAATACAGTATGCAAAAGTAGCGTTTTTTTGCATTATGTGTTAGCGTGCAAAAAATGTAGTGTTGGAAAATTATATATCAAAATGTAAATAATTACAAAGAAAGTGGTCTGATAAATAACCTAATTATTTTGAAAAAATTGCTAGTAATTAATATGTCCATGAAAAAGTGTAGTTGAAAAGATGGGTTCTCAGTGAAATGAAGAGAGTGGGAGAAAGAGAGAGAGCAATGAAGTGAGGAGGGAGAAGAGAGGATAATCTAGGAGGGAGGAAGAGGAGTGAAGCAAGATGGTGGTGGAGAGGAGCGTCAGTAATGTGGAAGGCAGCGTGGTAGTGATGGTACGAGGCAGCACCATGGTCGTCAGGAAGAAGAAGAGGCAGTGTGTCGGCGGTAAGTGCAGGCCACGTTGTATTGTATTTCATGAAGCGCTGAACCCGTCTGGTTTATTAAGCACAAGGCGTAGTGAAAGCTTGATCCACCGTTTGTTAATAGCTGCCCTGTCTCTGACCATTCAGGCTGTCGGTAATTGTTTACGACAGTGCAGGTCAGAGCAGTTCTGCGATCTTATGTTTTGAATCTTACATGTGATGCAGTTATGTAAACTTAAAAATTCTACAGCACAATGGTTAGGCTCAGTTCCTGCATGTTTTTGCGATATTGTAATAACAGTTGTAAACAATTCAAGGAACCGGCAGGAATTGAATCCATGGAAAGCCAGTACTAAAATTAGCAGACCAGTTTTGTACCTAATGTACCATTAGATTATTGGCGTGCTAGTTTTAGCAGTGGCTATTATGGTTTCGAATCCTGCCTATTCCTTAAACAAACACAAACATTACATAATACAGAAATGTACGTTACAACTGATCAAATGAAAGTTCTAGTCCACAAATGGTTCCAAATTCACACACCTCCTTATTTCAGCTTATTTCAACGTTTGGCCCTTGCCAAACGTTGAAATAAGCTGAAATAAGATAATAGATCTAAACTAATAAAATACATGCAGGGACTTAATGTTTAATTAATAATGTTTACCTTTAGTATTGTTATTGTAATACGAGTTACCAATCAGTTGAAATAATGTCCAGGCTATCGTTGTAATAACCCATATTATTTTCTTTATCAACTGCCACTTTTATTGTATTGTATGATACGACTTTTATTAATTTGTAGCACTGAGTGAGCTGGAGGATGGTGCCGTCATCGCCTGCACAATGCACGTAGCGAAACCATCAGGGTTAGGTCTGCAGCCTTTACACCAGCCGTTCCCTTACCCCTCATTGAGTGGAACAGTCTGCCTGGTAGGGTTTCTGAAGCTAAAACTTTGGGTAGTTTCAAATTTAGGTTGGATAAACACATGAGTGAGGGGTTGGATTTGAGTGGGACTTGCACATGAGTAAATTGAATTATCAAAGCTTGGGTAGCATTGGATAGCATTGAAAGTTGGGTTGGGCAAATATTCTGTTAGTGGGATGAATTGTGAAAGACCTGTCTAGTATGGGCCAACAGGCCTGCTGCAGTGTTCCTCCTTTCTTATGGTCTTATGTTCATTCGGAGGTCAGTTTGTGCTTTGCCGCCAACCAGGGAAGGGTAAGGAGCAGTTGCTCTTGTCTCCCTCAACATAGCTTCGCAAACAAAGAACTTACATGATGTCAGTTTTGAGAATTAGAATTTACGGGCATTTTAGTTTGTCTTGTTTATTTTATTTTCAGATAACCTTGATGGTCTATACTGTCATGTGTGTTGACTTAGGTTTTGGCAGTAATGTCTAGTGTAGACTCTCGTTTTAACTACATTGTTGACTTTGCCTTTTGTAGCAAGGTTCTTCACTCAGTTGTTCAGAATATTCATAACATATGCCAACAGTTAATCTATACACTGCCTTGTGTGAACTTTGCCTCTCACTGAGGTTGTCTGATGTAAACTCAGTTTCGGGAAGAGGTTTTCATCTGTAAGTTTATTCAGGTATACACAAGTACAGTTATATAGATTATCATACATAGCAGCATATGTGTAAAGTACCTAGGATAACCCAAAAAAGCCAGAGTGACTTATTTCCATTGGGGTCCCTAATAGAGAGTGAACTTAGTATTTGCCCAGTTCTGTGGGCTCAGTTTATGATAGGAATGACCGTCCTTTCACTGTCTTGTTGGTGTGACACATTGTAATGTGTGAACTTAGTTTTGACTTGATGGTACCTACATATACACTGTGTGCACTAGAGATCGTATGCTGGTGGTTGCATACCTTGATACTTGTACAGGTCGGAAGAGTTTTGTGTGATGAATCTTTTACATGGTTAGTGTATTACTTCATTTAGAATAGTTACCCATTTTAGGAAAGAAGTATATTTCAATGGCCAACAATTAATTTTTAACAGGTGTAATTATAGGTGGGTTGGATAGCCATCGCGACTCTGATTCCAGATCAGTTTTACATTTTTCCCCAGGACGTCTAGTTTGCTTGATGAGACTGATAGAATTTGAAATGTTATTGCTTAAATTATAATAAATCAAGGCAGTAACCATTCAGATCTGATCATTATCATAACGAATACTAGACATGCTAGTGGAAATCCAAAAATAGATTAGGAATCAGCTCCCTAAAAGCTATTCAGCTTACATATGTGAAAATCAATACAAAGAAGCACTAAGAAATGTGTTGAGGATTGATGGTGTGGTGCTTTGTATGTTTTTTTTTTTTTAATTTATTTTACATGTATGTTTTAGTGTATGTTTTAATGCTTTATTTTTTGTGGTTTACATTAATACGTGCATTATACTTTGAAAGTGTAAAAAATGGCGTTAAAAAAATCTATTATGTATGTGGCTCATTTGCAAATAAATCACAGCGGCGCACATTCACAATGGATTGTCGGATTTTTTTTTTTTTTTTTTGAAAAAGACGTAAATGAAACTAATTTGAGAAATCTTCAAACATAAGTGCCGCGAAATTGGAGTGGAATCTTTGTGGAACCCGGACCAGAAATGCTCTACATGACGAAACTCAATTTCTTACAATTAAAATCACCGTGGAATTTTCTCGGATAATCACAAGTTTCGTGCATGTCAAAATGGAGCTCAGATACAGCTCCATACATATAAAAATGGGATAGTGGATGCCTTTGAAATTAATTCTTTCAACATTTGAATGTAGTTTTCTTACCCGAAAACCTTGGCGCGTGAATGACGAGCAGAGGTAACATTACCATGAAGATATTCAGGCAGTGGAAAATCACTACCAAGGTTTGGGAAAGAAAGCATGCGGACAGAGTCATGCTGAAGGTTGTACTACCACATTCTATGAAAAGTTTACCAAATAAGATAATATTCGCAGCGTTTTTAACTTGTACATTTCTTTCTTGTATATAGTGTGTATAACGTTTATGAGAATTATACTAAATAAAAAATATATAAAGATGTAATGTTAACTAATATAATGAATGATGATAACTTAAATTGTGCTGAAGTCATCACCAGTCATATTTCGATAATGAGACATAATCGAAGAAACTCGACAGCAGATTTGTAATCAGCCTGCAAAACTGGGTACAAAAGTTTGTTTACATCTTCGATGAGAGAAAAAAGTTTGATTTTGTTTGTCAGTGAATCCTTACACACAACCACCTTTATTTCAGTAAAAAGTCTGTTCTTACATACGGCCGCGTTTCTTAAATCATTGAACTCTATCGTAACAGCCGGCTTCCTTTTCTTAAGCTAGGAAATCTATCTTTATAAAGCAGCTTTTCTCAGATAAGGAATTCTGTTCTTACATACGGATGCCTTTCTTTAGTAAAGGAAGTGCATCCTTACAAAATATCCCCTTTCCTCGCCTTTCGTTATTCCGATCCCAAACCAGGATTCCTTATCAGTCAGGCTGTTGGTACTATCAGCATACAGTTCAGCGTAGGCAACACAGCCCGGTTGATCATGATCTGACTAAGAATTTATCAAGGTCCCTCTTGAAGACAGCTAGGGGGGCTGTTGATAATTCCCCCCTCACACATGAAGGGAAGGGAAGGTGCTGAAAAGTGCTGGACCAAGCGCACTAAAGTTATCCTTTAATATACTCGTTGCATCTATGCTTTTCGAAGTGAGTTGCACAGTATGGCGAGTTTCTTGCTCTCATAGAAAGTAATTCCAGTGTGCAGATTTGTTATCAACTCTGCAGACTTTTCCCAGTACAGAGTGTGATGTATCTTTTTGCCTTATGTTTCAGTAAGTACAGTCTGATGGACTGTAGTCGATCCTAATAATGTTTATATGGTCTTTCGCTATGTACGGTTTTCTTTCGTTCTGGATTGTAATCTTTAATTTCTTACGTTTGTGTTTCTTTGTAAACAGTGGTCTTTCGTTAGGTTCGGTCCCCTGTCGTTAAGTACTGTCATCTTTAATTTCGTTAGGTCAGCTTCCTGTATGTTATCATGTATCATTAATACAAGCGTCTTTTCTCTCGATCACGCATCTATTTTGCTGCAACTTCTTTCCGTGACTTACAGCTGTCTTTCCCCGTTCATTAAGTACAATTACTTTCCTGTACACTTTATCTCCCGTTACGCACGCTACGGACTACCCTCTTCCTGGCATTACCTGAAGTTCACCTGTGTTCATCCGACGCAGGCTTTGTGCTCGCTTCGCTTCACAACATAATGTACCTTCTTCATTTGGATTTTTTTTTTAGGGGCGGGTGAATGATTTGCTTGTTAAATAAACATGTTTTCTTAACGGTGTACCGTATTGTATTGTTTAAATTTTGTATATACTACTTGGCAGATTTTTTTTTTTAAATCTTATTTTTCCTTAGATGCCATATGGTCACTATCTTGAACACTATGTGCTTAATGGTCCACTTATTGAGGAATATAGACATAGTATAATAACCTATGTTACATTGCAAGATATTAATGAAAATAAGATACCAGATATATTAAGCAAATTTTCTAAATTTTCTTGTAACAGATAAGTGAACTGTAGATATAAATCCAAATGTACTCATATTAACCCTTTTGGGGCCTAGTTCCTAGGTTTTATGTGTATCCACAGGATAATTTGGGGTGCACAATAAACTATCCACTTAGGTGGCAGAATAAAAAATCCTTAGATGTATTTGTATTTCGTTACATAGCTCACTCGTGAAAACATTCGATTCCCTGGCACTGAGAAATATTTGGACAAGTTTCCTCACACCCCAGATGCCTTTGCCCACCATGCTACAAAACTGGTACTTCTGTGTAAGTCCTGTAATGTCATATCCTGTGAGAGGAAACACTCCAGTCCTGTGTGTGTAAGACACTCCAGTGCCTGCTGGAAGTATTCTTGTATTGATAAAAGGTATTTTTGTACTGACGATCTTAATAAAAAGCCACTATCTCTCCCTGCCACTCTCCTCCCCAACCAGTGACCTCCGTTTTTAGAGTGAAACCTTGGAAGCTCTTTTAGCTGCTGAACACTTAATGGAATGAATAAGTAAAGTGTAATGGACACTTGTCATTGCTCAGTAATAGCTGGGATCCTCTTCTGCTGAAGAGGATCCCAGAAGGGGATCGAAATATACAGACCAATTTATCTAATGAGTTTCTGTCGCCATGTGGGTTATCACTGAGCAATGTATGGAATACTTGACGATATCCTCATT
>NC_091359.1:9544001-9716501 GCF_038502225.1 Cherax quadricarinatus | reverse complement strand
GCCAGAATAGTATGTATGTTTTTATGTTTGTGTATGTGCACTTTGTTTGCACAGGCCGAATCATAGTTCCTCGCCTCGCCTCTTAATTCTTTTCGACTGGTTCTACTGATTCCAAGCTTCCAGAATCTTTTCATATCTTCTCATGCTAGGCGTCTTACTAAGCAAACGTAAATATTTTACTGTGGCTCAAGACCGTCCATAGTGACTGTGGCACTAAAATGTGTCTGGATTTTACTGTCAGCTTTGTAAGTAGTCTGGTTCCAGGTTTTCTGTTCGCCTTTGCATTTATTTATTAATCCATTTAGTGTCGTTATTGTATATTATATTTAGTTAAATTAAGATAATTAACATTAATCTAACCTATTCTGGCCTGGAGTTTTACGACTCACTCGCCATGGGTTCAAACACCACCCATTTCGTGGTTTGCAATCGTGAGTCTAGAAAAAATAGCTACTTCCTCTTCATGTAGTACTCTTCACATACAACCCAAGAGTAAAGAATGCCTCCTAACGTCCTTATGTCTCATCTTTAATGATATGTGTCCCTTCTCCCCTTCTCCTTGCATCTCAAACAGCCTGCCCCTCTCCAGTATATATCCAGTCTTCTGAATATTTTGTATATCATGATCATGTCTTCTCTGGTTCTCCTTTCTTTTGGTGTTGAGTGCCTTAAAATTCCACTCCTAGTCATAATCCCTTAGCTCTGGTACCTTACAAACCTTTGGGTCTGGTTTAGTTTCATTGTATATATGTTTGGTCAGGTACGAGTTCAATGCTGGCGCCGCGTATTCCAATATGGATCTAACGTACGTTTCGTATAATGGCCCGAATTAATTTTTGTTCACGTTTCTTCAAGCAGTTCTGAGGTTAGCTAACCTTTTATATGCCACTAAAATTACAGTGTATGATTGATATCCTGGTGATGTTATTGGAGTGATGATTACATAGTCATTGTAAGTGCGTGTGTGAAAGGCAGTTTGAATCCCCGATGTTAAGATATCTTGCGCTTAAAACTCGCGGTGTTGTTTTGTAGGACACTCCATGCTACACGTATGTCATATTGTTGATTTGTAGGACTCCCCTATGCTACACGTATGTCATATTGTTGATTTGTAGGATACTCCTCCATATTGCATATTTGTATTTAGTGACGGCAACCTATTGTGAAAAGAAATTCGTCAGCGCAATCTTAACATTTTTTTAACAAGTGCCAGAGAGCCAGTGAGACCTCAGGGAGCTCTTAGGAGTCTCTTAACATTGGCAAGTTAATAAGGCTTTTAAGTGATGGTGGTTACTTGAAGGATACCCGAAGGACGT
Source organism: Cherax quadricarinatus (assembly GCF_038502225.1). Lineage (NCBI taxonomy): Eukaryota > Metazoa > Arthropoda > Malacostraca > Decapoda > Parastacidae > Cherax > Cherax quadricarinatus. The sequence continues at coordinate 9,715,185 of NC_091359.1, read as the reverse complement.
TTCCGGGGGAATGGGGGGTCAGTGAACTCGTGGCCCGCTCCCAGACCATGCGTCCCAGAGAATGAAGGCCTGATGAACCAGATTGTTACTGCTGGCCGCATTCTGCCCAAAGTATCAAGCACATCCCAGCAGAGGTTGGTTGGTAATTCCTGAAGAACTGACTGACTGGAACAATACACAAATAACCCGTACATAGGAAAAAGAAGCTTGTAAATAGTCCAAGTCGGACCGAAACGTCGTTATAAATGGTCATATACCATTTTGATATTCTCTTTCCAATGTGCGGGTTATTTGTGTAATGGTAATTCTTCTTATGCACGGAGAGAGGGAGTTCAGAAACGAGGACTAATCCATTGAGTTCTCTTAAGATTAGTGTACTCTTCGCGCCCTTACTTTTTGGTGGAGGTAATTTTATTTTTTTACCATCTGCCAAGTTTCTTGTTATCACGTGGATAGATTTTTAGGTTTGGGACCAGTCCTTCCAGGATTCTCCAGGTATAAATTATGTATCTTCCCCGCCTATGTTCCAAGGAATACAGTGGAAGGGACTTTAAGCATTCCCAGTATTTCCGATGCTTGATTATACACGGAAGGACCATTATGGAAGCCACGTATATACAGGGAAGAAGCACCAAAAGAGACTCGTTATGTAGACGGAAGGAGGGTCATAGAAGACTCGTACACTGAAGGAGGGTCGTAGAAAACTAATACACGGAAGGAGCTTCATAGTTTGTATTAGTTGTGATTGATGGTAGTGCATTACTATAATGGGAATACCAGAGCAAAGGCAATACTAGATGAGAGAATGCAAGCTACCGGGGGATTTAATCATGACGTGTTGGATACGACGTGAAACAAGGCCAAGAAGTCTCCTATGTACATCTAAATATACCCACTCACTCCTCCCATCCTAGCCCAGCTCTCAGCTATCACTCCTGCCACCCCCCTTCCTCTCTCGGATATCCCCTCTTGCCCCAGCTCTCAGCTCTCATTCGTGTTTCTTCCTCCTAGCTCTTAGATCTCCAACTTCCAGCTCTCAGTCGCTGGCCGCATCATCTGAGGCAGGATCTTCACACCTCCTTTCGACTTCCGCTCATTTGCCTGTCTGTTAAAGTCATTCTCTTTATTGCTTTGCTTCTGTTTCATTATAGTGAGGACTGAACCACTGTATGAATGTGCGCTTGTGTCTGTGTTTGACATGTGTAGTTGTAGTATTTAACACACAGTTTGGGTGTTGGGTTATGGAAGAGACCCGAATACAGTTGTCGTATACCATTTCTTTGTTAGCACGAATAGCGTTAATAGTTATTTGTGTACCAAGATACTGAGATGGAAATGTTATTTTGCCTTGCACGAGAAAATACAACAGTTGTCACGTACATTAGCTGTGAACGTTCCTTGAATATTAGCTGTGAACATCACTTGGACATTAGCTGTGAACGTCACTTGAACATGAGTTGTGAACGATGATTGAATATTAGCTGTGAACGTCACTTGAACATTAGCTGTGCAGATCACCTCAACATTAGCTGTTAACTTTCATTTAAAGTTGCATGTATACATATACTCATGCTAGTCCCCTGTGTAGTAAACACCAGGTTGCCGCTCCATTGGACAGTGCACTAAAAAAAATAAACTGCATATTTCTGGTAATTCAGTTCATTCCTGGCTTCATGTGGATCCTCTAACACAGAAATGTCATCATATTCCAGGTTTTAGGCAACACTGTTGTATACGTTCAAAGTGTGTTTTAACTGATTCCTCCCAGAACTGTTTCAACGTTTTTACACGTATCAATATCTGTTTATGTGAATAAGCCAACTTGATAGTGTGATTACTAATCCAAGGGGCCATGGAAACCCACTTGGAGACTTGTCAGGTAACAATAAAAGTATATCAAAGGTTAGGTAAAGGTATATCAAAGGTTAGATAAAGGTACCTTATATCAGAGGTTTGGTAAGGGTAAAGGTATATCAAAGGTTCTGTAAAGGTAAAGGTATATCAAAGGTATGTGGCTGGGTTGTTATATTTTTTTCCCCAAAATAGAAAAGATATTTTACACTTTGTGTTTATGAGAGCATGTCTGCAACATTATAGGTATAGGCAGCATATGTGTTTATACGTAGGTAAGACTCATGGGTATCAGATTGTTACCTTGGTTAAATTGTACAGTAGTTATATTATGTATAGACATAAACACGACGGTGTTTCCTCTTGTACGTGTCAGGTAGACGAATTAAGCCCTGTCTACTTGAAGGATATGTTTGGGAGTCAACGCCTCCGCGGCCCGGTCCCAAACCAGGCCTCAAGGTGGATCAAGGTCTGATCAGACTCACTCTCTTTCTCTCCCTCTCTAATACACCCACACACACACTTTTTTACATTGAGCATGCCTGTCTGTCAGTGTTAATGTGAAAATGTAATTGGTACAGGCATCGTAGAGAGGTCACAAGAGCTCAGAGTATCTATCAGTTCATGTAGCATCACCATCCTGTTACAGCAAACGTCGATTTCCATCAAATTTCTTGACATACGTTATTTACGTTAGATTACATTAGGTTTGTTAAAATCAATTTGAGATGAGCTAGATTAGGTTAGGTTAGATTAACTTAGTTAAAATAAACTAATTTATTATTAGTTTATTATTAGTCTTGTTTTTCTTGATATTAAATATCACTTAACATAAATTATATTTTTTACAAAAAAGTTATTTCATTAAACATTAGTTTAAGGTACGTTAGGTTAATTTAGGTCAATTTTGGATGTATTAAGTTAGGTTACGTTAAATTAATATAGATCAATTTTAAATATGTTAAATTATTGTCTGTAAGTTAAATGTAAACAAATCCAGTAAATAGAATGTAACCAAAGGCAGTAAATGCAATAAACATATAGTCGATAGGAGCTTTTGAAAGTCTTAGCAGGAAACGGCGACCCACCCAGCGAACGTTAAACCAACTGCAGATAATCACATTTTCTTGTCATTGTTACAGTCCCTCACTTGACGTTCTTAGTCGAAGTGATATACTGACGGTGATTGTCCCAGTCCCACACTTGACGTTCTTAGTCAGTGATACATTGACGTTGATTAAGAGGATGACCTGCATAGGGATAGTTCATGAGAGGCAATCTGCTACAAGGAGAGTGCCCTCAAGCTGACGGGCTCTTGATTCAAGGAATTAGGTCTATCCCCCTTCCTTCAATCAGCTCTGATTATCTTCAGTTGTCCAAGAGTCAAATATAATAATGATTATGATGATGAAAATAATAATAATAATAATAATAATAATAATAATAAGAAGAAGAATTGGGGATCAAAATGTTCATTTCATTTTGAAGATTGTAGGTCAAGTCATGTCACTTTGAAAGATTATTGGAGACAGGAGACAGGTCATGTCATTTAGTGACCTTTTTTTTTTTAACACCTGCCGTTTCCCACCAAGACAGGGTGACCCGAAAAAAGAAAAAAATACTTCCATCATCACTCCATCAGTGTCTTGCCAGAGGCGCTCCGATACTACAGTGCAAAATCTGGAACATATCTTCACCTCTCCTTCAGAGTGCAGGCACTGTACTTTCACCTCCAGGACTCAAGTCCGGCTAATCGGTTACCCTTATTATTATTATTAAAGATTCGTTACCCTGAATCCCTTCTTATTAAAATTGTATGTAGAGCGTACATGTGTAATTAATTTTGTTTGAGGAACGTCTGTGTTTATATGTTTGTCTTACGTGAAGATTGTTTGTCATTTGGTCATGTTATTAAGAGTTAATATATGGTGTTATTGTGTCAGATACGAGGTCATGTTATGAGTTATTGTGTCCTGTTGTTATGTGTCTGATATGAAATCATGATGTTATTATGAGTTAATGTGTGGTGAAGCTTATGTGTCAGAAATGAGGTCATGTTTTGAGTTAATGTGCAGTTAAGCTTGTGTCAGATATGAGATCATGTTTTTATGTGTTAATGTGTGAGTAAGGTTGTGTCAGATATGATGTCAGTAGTTATTAGTTAATGTGTTGTGTGGTTATAAGTGAGATATATGACCATATATGAGGACATGTTAAGAGTTAATGCGTGTTGAATTTTATGTGTCAGATATGAAATCGTGTTGTTATGAGGTAAGTTATGTTGTGGTTATGTGTCAGATGTGAGTTAAGGTATGGTGTAGTTTTGTGTCTCAGATATGAGTTTAAGTATGGTGTGGTTTTCTGTCAGATATGAGGTTGGTACTTAAACTGGTTTTAAATTATTATTATTATAATCAAGGGGAAGCGCTAAACCCGGAGGATTATACAGCTCCTGGGGGGGGGGGATGTGGAAGGCATTCAGGCTTAATTCGGGGAACTGGAGCACAGATCCAATTCCCTAAATCAAGAGCCCCTCACCAACATCAAGGAACCTTCCTTGACGGGTGTAACTGGTTTTAAAGCCTATCGGCTACGCGAGGTTCATTAAGGTAGTATATAGCCTATTCACGCCGGTCAGGAATACTTTAATCCCTAAAACAGAGACTAAAATAAACTCTCAGTATATATACAATGAGGGAGAAACACCTCTTCTTGTGTACATGGTGTGGAGGGTTATGGTGAGCCGCACGTTGTTACACGGAAACAAGTAGTGTGGTAGCAAGGTGAACAAGGGTCAGGTCGTATCATTGTACTCTCAATTGGTAACATTTAAACCTTGTCACCTGTAATGTAGCCTATGGTTCCTCCACTGTACAGTGACACCTGTAGTGCTGCACTTATGTTTAGACCTCGTGTGTATTGTATTGATGTGTATTGTAGGTGATGTGATGTGTATTGTAGGTCATGTTTATTGTAGATGATGTGTATTGCAGTAATGTTTACTGGGATAATTCGCGGTGGCGTAATTATTATTATTATTATAATCAAAAAGAAGCGCTGAGCCACAAGGGCTATACAGCGCTGATACGGTGGCGTAATGACTTCAGAAAAACAATTACTCTAATAGTTAATGACGTAGGATTTCCTTTGCAAACAGTGACTCAGTTCAGAGGTCAATTTTTGTTATAGAAAATCTTGTTGTAGCAGTTTAAATAACGATTAATTATTCCATGTAATATACGTTATAAAGAGCTAGAGTGTGTGTGTTTGTATGTGTGTGTACTCACCTATTTGTGGTTGCAGGGGTCGAGTCATAGCTCCTGGTCCCGCCTTTTCGCTGATTGCTACTAGGTCCTCTCTCTCCCTGCCCCATGAGCTTTATCATACCTCGCCTTAAAACTATGTATGGTTCCTGCCTCCACTACATCACTTTCTAGGCTATTCCACGGCCTGACTACTCTATGACTGAAGAAATACTTCCTAACATCCCTTTGATTCATCTGAGTCTTCAACTTCCAATTGTGACCTCTTGTGTCTGTGTCCCATCTCTGGAACATCCCGTCTTTGTCCACCTTGTCTATTCCGCGCAGTATTTTATATGTCGTTATCATGTCTCCCCTGACCCTCCTGTCCTCCAGTGTCGTCAGGCCGATTTCCCTCAACCTTTCTTCGTAGGACAATCCCCGTAGCTCTGGGACTAGTCTTGTTGCAAACCTTTGCACTTTCTCTAATTTCTTGACGTGCTTGACTAGGTGTGGATTCCAAACTGGTGCTGCATACTCCAGTATGGGCCTGACGTAAATGGCATACAGAGTCTTGAACGAATGCTTGCTGAGGTATCGGAACGCTATCCGTAGGTTTGCCAGGCGCCCGTATGCTGCAGCAGTTATCTGATTGACGTGCGCCTCAGGAGATATGCTCGGTGTGTGTGTGTGTGTGTGTGTTTGAGTATACATGTGTTATCAAAAGAATTAGAGCTACTTTCCATGGCTTCAGTCGAACCTCACTTCATTATAATAAGAACTACTAATCCTAATAGTAATTATTTTATTATTATTGTTATTATTTTTATTAAAGTGTCAGTAGTAGTAATATTAGTAAGTATTAGGAAATAAACGTTGGTTCAGTTCATTCAATTTGTTTAGGCATTGTAAACTTTTTTTACATACATTTGGCACTTGAAGGAGACATAACTAAATCTTTGATATGAACAGACATTTGTTTTACCATCCAAAGCTAGTGGTGCTAACTGTACGCCGTCTTGAGTAAGGACCACAGCCCGTCTGATCAGGAACTTGCTTAGGAACCTGTCAAGTTTCGACTTGAAGACAAATTAAGGGTCTATTGGTATTTCTCTTTTATTGGATGAGAGGGTATCGTCTAATATACTTATTGTACCCCCTTTTTTAAGAAGTACTTTTAATAAGCAGGTTTTGATCCAGCCCCTTCTGTATTTTCCAGGTGGAAATTATGAGAAATATATATATATATATATATATATATATATATATATATATATATATATATATATATTCTTTCTTTCAACACACTGGCCGTATCCCACCAAGGCGGGGTGGCCCAAAAGGAAAAAACGAAAGTTTCTCCTTTTACATTTAGTAATATATACAGGAGAAGGGGTTACTAGCCCCTTGCTCCTGGCATTTTAGTTGCCTTTTACAACACGCATGGCTTACGGAGGAAGAATTCTGTTCCACTTCCCCATGGAGATATATATATATATATATATATATATATATATATATATATATATATATATATATATATATATATATATATATATATATATATATATATATATATATATATAGCCTTATTTGCGGGAAGTACATTTTGAGGGGCTTTTGACTTTCCCTGCTATTTAGGTGTTCAGTGGAATTTTTTCTGTAGTGAAATTTTTCTGATCTGCAATTTCGTCTGCCCAAAATAGAGTTGTCAGTGTACAACAGTATTTCAGGCTAGAGTTCATGTGACTTAGAGTATTATCATTGCCCTATCATCTCCTATTTTGAAGGTTCTTGTGATGCAGCCTATCATTTTCCTTGCGGATATGATAGTATTGCTATTGTGTTCCATGAATGCAGATTTTCCCCACGTTACTAAGTCCCTTACATACCTTTTTGTATTCTGTTACAGTTTGAATTCTTTAATTTTTCCTTAACGGAGTAGCTGAAATGTTGTCCTCGTTGAAGATCATGTTGATTTGTTTCGCCCATTGGAAGATAATTTACATTGGACTGGAGGTTTGCTGTGTCCTAGTTGGAAGTCACTCTCATACAAATCTTAGTATCATTTGAATAGGATGCTAAGGCAATATGATACATATATATGTGTCTATGGGAATGATTAAGATAACTGGGGCAGATGATGTTGGATAAAAAAAGAACGTGATACCAACAATTATCTAGAAATAAGACACAAAATGGAAACACTAGAACATATTATTGGAAATGTTTTGGTGGTGGAACCTTAATCACTGCTTCTCACCACTTAAAACCCTCAGGGAAGGTTCCTTGATGTTGGTGAGGGGCTCTTGATTCAGGGAATTGGATCTGTGCTCCAGTTCCCCGAATTAAGCCTGAATGCCTTCCACATCCCCCCCCAGGGGGTTTAGCGCTTTCCCTTGATAATAATAATAATAATAATAATCACCACTTAAAAGTATGCTGAAGAGGATCCCAATGTAAGGATCGAAATGTTTAGTTTGATTATTCACCCGTTTTCAAAATGTTGCTTTTGTGAGTAATTTGAGTTGTGACATCGTATTTATATAGGGTGTTGTGTAGTGTGTCAGAGGCCTGATCCCTTGTTTTGATATATTGTGAATTATTCGTATCTTTATATAATTATAATTTTCCTGTTCAGATTTATATTTCTGGATAATGTTAGAACTCTTTAGCCCATTGCTGGGCTTGTATTGCGTACGTGATTGTTAGTATGGTATGAAGAAAGATTGAGAGAGAGAGAGAGAGAGCAGGAAAACACAGGTCTCACATTAAGGCTCTTTCCCTTCCAAAGAAAGAGCAGTACATAACGGTGTTCTTGACCCCATTCCCCATCCGTCCTCAGCATCTCATCACATCTTCCCCCTCCATATATACACGCACACTCACGCCCGCGCGAATATACACATGTTAATGGTACCTCAGATTAGAACTGAGAATAAGTTAAGAATAGCAGAGGCAAACTCCGACAAAACAACTATAGTGGAAATGAAACTCGCAAGAATATGTTTACTAATGTGATATTCCCTGAGGAATATCACATTAGACTTCGAATATCACAGTATGGAGTGAGAGGCAACGGGATAGGAATGAGTTTCACTAATGATTAAAAATAGGTGTAGTGGGGATTTCAGAGCCCAGTAGACTCCGTCTACATTAGACTTCATCTTCAACTGCTGCATCTCTCCACTTCCTCTACTTGCTGCACTATAATATGGTAAAGCCTGCTGCTCAAGCGAAATCTCTCAGTAAAGATACCCGGTGTTACACATGTCTTATTAAATTATATTTCGGATTGATAGAACAGATAAGGCTATCTTCACCCTCTTTCGTCAAAGGGTTTGAAAAGGTTGATGTTTGTGAAGATAAAGTCAGAAGACAGATCAGGTCACGTTAGGGCCGATTCAAAATGATAAAGTCTCTGAAGGCTGGAAGAGGGATAGGTAGTTTTGGTAGAGGCTGGCCATGATCTCTGACATGACAGAAAAGAGCAGTATTTGTGTCAAAGTCAACACACCTTTTTAATTATATAGAGCGAGCAGTCAGTTTTACCAATGTACTGGAACCGGAAGAGGAACAGAAACTGGAGTAACCACTGGGTTTAGCTATGAATGGTCGCACCTTATAAACCCTTTAGAGACACTTTATAGATTAACAGAGTTAGACAGGAAAGAGAGGGATGAGTGAACTGCATTGATTGTAAGAAATACTTTGATTCGGTATCAGGAATGATCGGATAAATGGGTACTAGAATTTCGCTCTGACATACAGTCATGAAGCTGAGAGAGTACAATATGGGGCGGAAAAAAAAAACTCACACAAAAAAATTAAAGAACATCTGGCTGTAACAGTTACAACTTATCTGTCTCCTGAGACATATTAAATATCTTCGACTCATTCTTGAGTATGCATTACCGGCGTAGAACCCAGACTTCGCAAAACACTGTGAAACTTCAGAGTTCACCAAGACTGATACCGGAGTTGAGGGTAACGAACTATGCAGAAAGATTGCGAGTAATAGACCTTATGTTATTGTATTAATGAAGAACTAGGGAGGATGTAATCACAACATGCAAAATATCCCGTGTTATAAACAGGGTATACGGGGGATAGGCTATTTACCAGAGATATAACAAGAACAAGAGGACATAGCTGGAAACTACACACCTGACGGAGGCACAAGGGTGTCTGGAAACATTTTTTCGGGTTAAGAGTGGCTATGAAATTAAATGAACGTAGCTGAACTAAAATGTATACAGAGGTTCAAAAATAAATGTGATAGAGCTATTTCACGTCAGCTGGTCATGAGTTAAGAGTTGGAACTAAAACTGAATCTCATTTCCCTCAAACTCAAATAAGTAAATCTAAGACTAATTTTCAGAAATCACAACAAAGTCATTCATGACTCTGTGTATGACATATATCCCTATATATGACATGTGACAGGTCCATCTTAGAATAAATAGCACTAGCATGTAACACACACCTGATGAAACATGTTAAGAAATTTGAAATGTGGAGAGGTATGCGACGAGATATGAGCAAAAATTAAAGAAACTGAAACTGTTGGCATTAGAGGATAGAGGAATCAGAGGAGACATGATAACAGCATAAAGAATTCTCAGAGGATTTGATAGGGTGGACAGGGATACTCTGTTCGAGAGTCGGGAAATAGGTACATGAAGACAGAGCTGAAAGTTAAATATATGGATGAGTTACAGGGATATTAGGAAGTATTTCTTCAGTCTCTAAGCGGTCAGGAAGTGGAATGACCTATCCGAAGAAGCGGTGGAGGCAGGCTTCATAACTGGTCATAAGAATAGGTGTGACAAGGCACACGAGGATGAAAGCTAATAAACCCAGCGAGTGTCAGATTTAGAGGCAGAGCCAATGGCCGAGACTCGACTCCTGTCACCAGAAATAGGTTAATATTTACACACACACACACACACACACACACACACACACACACACACACACACTCAATCACTCTCTCAACCACCCACCCACTCACTACCACTATCATCAACCACCACCACCACTACCACCACTCTCTTTTAGACCAAGAACAATAAATCATCAGCAAAATAAAATCATTACAACCATGACGGTGAAGTTCAACATAATTTATTAATTCCACGGAGGACTCCGGTCTTCCTCAAGCCACTGATGATCGACGCACCTGGTCTGGACCAGCTTCAACTGACAGCCTTCAATTAAAGTTATATATGTTTAATTTTTTTATTGCGTTGCATTGCTCTCTTTGTTTGGTTGTCTGGTTATTTTCAGGTGCTTCCGGGGAGCATCTCCCACGCGGCGAAGTTTCGGATGAGGCTTCGAAGAGGAGGACCTTCGAATAATTAAGTTCAAAGGGTCAATAATCCAAGATAACCCAAGAAAGCTAGTGTGGTTTATTTCCGTTAGGGATGCGACTCACAACAGTCGACTAATACTTTAAGTACCTATTGACTGCTAGATGAATAGGGGCTGCAGGTGTAAGAGAAATACAATGAAAATTAAGACATGTGCAACATCTGGGTATCTTTATTGTAGACGTTTCGCCATCCAGTACCTTTATCAATACAAATTCAAGGACATAATGGGAAGATATAAGAATTATATACAAAAGATGAGACAATCAGTCCCTCAGCCTTGGAGTTGGTGTAGTCGGTGCTCTCCACACCAACTACTAGGCTGAGGGACTGTTTACCTCATCTTTTGTATAGTTCTTATGTCTTCCACTGGATGGCGAAACGTCTACAATAAAGATACCCAGATGTTGCACATGTGTCTAATTTTCATCTTATCGATATTGTATACCATTCATGTACAAGAGAAATACGCATAGGTCCCGTTCTTCCTGGGGATCAAACCCTGGTTCTTTCGTAGGTTTTGAAGTTAGACTCAGAGGAAAGAGCTAGAAGAGACATACTAATAACGCGTAAAATATTACATAAAGAGGTTTTCATGGGCACTTATGTACAGTTCAAGACATCTGTTAGAGGAAACGTTTCGTCACGAGTGATTCCAGTCTTCAGGACTCAAGAAGCCTCGAGAGACGAAACGTTTCCTCTAATAAATATCCCGGATTGTACATAATTGTCGTTTTCCATATATTGTCGGTATCACCATACCATATTTCAGGTCTTAATACGACAGATACGGAATGTTTGATAAGTGAACAAGAAAGCACAAGCGGAAGACACAAATGAGTCACATGCTAGGAAGACCATATTCAACATCAGGATGGTTAGATGAGGAGGTGGTTTTAAGGATAGTTACTTCAAGGTCCACGAGGCAGAACACTTGTAAGACCAGTTGTATTAGGTTAAGAAACGGTGCCAGGTCCTGAGAGCCGACCCCCTCAACCACAAGTAGGTAAGTACAAACACACACGCACGCACCCACAAGATACCTAACATTCACCACTCTAAATAACTTTAAACACAATGACAATAAAACATGAACTCGACTGACGGAAATATTTTTTAAGCTTCCCAAATTTTTTTCGAAATCTCAGAGAGTGTCTACCTGCCTAATCTCATGTAATCCCTAGACTCACACGACTTTCTCCTTTCCTTCTCTGGTTTAGTCTTCCTATTTTATAACTATTGGGAACAAAGGATCACGTATCAAGATTAGGAACACGAGGAAAGGGTTAAAATGTCCCAGAACATGTCCGAGAGGAAAGGTAAGTTGGATGGTCAGGGAGAGCGAGAATATATTCTTAATAAGGTTAGCCATCCTGACTCGAAAATGAAAAAGAAATAGAGGTGGTGATGTCTCATTCTTCAGAAAATGTCTCCTGGCGCGAGACTTGGTATAATCGATCAGCTTAGTAATTAAGTCACTAGGTACTGGAGTTAGACTTTCTCTCCTATTAAAAATAATTGCTAGAGTTTCTTATTTTTAATATAGCCTTTAAATAGCTTTTGAATTGTGTTCCTCTTGTAAATATTGATGACCAGAATCAATATGAATGGCCTATTGTCTTTACTCGCTCTAGGTACTTCAACTAGATAACCAGAGTCAATATAGATAGCCTATTGCCTTCTCTCATTCTAGTGGCCTATTGTCTTTCCTCGTTCTAGCAGCTTATTGCCTTCCCTCGTTCTAGTAGCCTATTGCCTTCCCTCGTTCTAGTAGCCTATTGCCTTCTCTCGTTCTATTAGCTGTTGCCTTCCTTCGTTCTAGTTTCTTCTCTAACTATACCTCCAAAGCCAATACAAATAGTTCACTTTCTTCTCTAACTTTAATTTCTTATCTGCTAGTCTTTCTTCTATACTAGCTTGTATATACACAATCCCGCTGTAAAATCTAAGAATTTTGATGGTTATTGATTTTAACATTCTTTTAAGGCCATCCTATAAATTTCTTCAAGTCCTCTCAGAATTGTGGGTTAGTTATGACTTCATAGTCTGACGCAATTTCAGCGGAAAATGATGTTAAGTTTAGAAAGTCTAGCCCTTTAAATCGCGCAATTATTACCTTACTGAATCTCTTTCTTGTATAGTGGCGAAGCTTCTTGCAGGTGGTACATTTTTTAGGGGTTCTGGTAGTCTAAGATTTGAGCTTGGATCAAAAGTTATCTGTGAAAAAAATGCACATTCCAAAACGCTTGGTAGTTAACACTTTTTTTTCTCTAGAATTTAAGAATGCAATCCTTAAAAAAACATTTATTCTTGAAAAAAAAATTGTTGAGCCGTGCTGTACCTTATTGTACCATGTCCAAAAGTCGATAATGGGATATGATCAAGCAACTCAGAAGAGTGGTGCCTACTCAGGGTGAGAAGACACTTAGACTCCTTTATGTTTTACAACGTCTGCGGCCGAATAAGTATGATTGCGATTGACATAGTAAGCTTTCTGTATGACTTGCTCTCAAGATTCAGAGTTGGGATGATATCAATAGAGAGAGAGAGTGTGTGTGTGTGTGTGTATTCATATATGGTTGCAGGGGTCGAGTGTGTGTGTGGGTGTGTTATCCTTTCCGCAACTACTCTCATAGAAGTCAAGGTATCTAGACAGGCTTTGTTCTGCCGTTTCTTATTCTCCTGTTCTCCGTGTACTCATTGTCTTGTTAGGTAAGACACATATGCAACAGTTAGGTATCTTTATTATGAAACGTTTCGCCTACACAGTAGGCTTCTTCAGTCAAGTACAGAAAAGTTGATAGAAGCAGAAGATACTTGAAGACGATGTAATCAGTCCATCGCCCTTAAAGTTTTGAGGTGGTCAGTCCCTCAGTCTGGAGAAGAGCGTTGTTCCATAGTATGAAACAATATGGAGAAGAAGTGACAGGATGGAGCTTTTTATAGCGCCAAGAGGTGAGACGTAGGCCACTAGGAGAGGTAAGAACTCAGATGTTGAGAGGTCAGGTCCCTCTCAAATCCAGCCCCTCTCACTAGTGGAAGTTGTCGAAGTTGATTGCAGGTCTGTACCAAGATACCCTTGTGTTGCAGTGTCTGACAGATTGAACATTAAAATGGTATAAAATACCGACAGGTTGTTAACAACCTGTCGGTATTTTATACCATTTTAATGTTCACTCATTGTCTTCTCCACCTCATCCCTCTCCCTATTTCTTTAAGTGCTGTATATTACTGGAGGTCTAACCTTATCGTAGCAGGTATAATATAGACAGAGAAATTAGTTTATTCCTGTGTAAGTGATTACAGTATATCTGCTGTTTTGTATATTGCAGTGCTAATAGCCTACGTACGGGCTGCCTGGAGGATGTTTCGGGGTTCAACGCCCCCGCGGCCCAGTACTTGTCCAGGCCTCCCGGTAGATCAGGGCCTGATCAACCAGGCTGTTACTACTGCCGGTCGATGAACTATAGGTTTAACAAGCTAGTTCATCGTTGAAATGTAGTTAAAATATTCAGTTAGCAAAAACTGTTAACAAAACAGAATGCTTTCTTTCGACCTTCACCATTTACTTGCTTCATATGCACATATGATAGTGTGAAACTAAGACACATATACACATATCTTGTCGGTATGTATACCATTCTTGTACAACATATGATAGTGTTCAATATACCAGTAATCTAAAACTGGTTGACAGCGGTAATGATTTGGGACCTAGGAGTAGTTTTGATCCCATACCCCCACCCAAACACCACTAGCTGAGTACAGATAGACTAGACAGAATTCCGGTGTCGGGACATTGCCCTAACGAATACTGCAAGAAGATCACGTATCACGTAATGGCAAGTGTACGCGAATTTCATTGAGTAAAATTAGTTTTTGTGTAAAATGAAATACAGAGGGCAATAGGTGATGTGGAATGGTGTGACTTTGCAGTCTGTTCCCATGACCTGAATGAATCACATTAAGAGAACCCGCTGTAAATACGTGCATGCGCATTCACTGCTCTATAAATTACTGTTTTGGGGGAGTACCAATCGGGACATAAATCATATTTTTGTTTTATGGTAAGGCGATACTTTGTAAAAATGAGATTGTTAATTGGTTGTCAGATATGAGAAATGCTTCTTATATGTGTTTGTAATTATCTTTCTTGATTAACTATGTGTTGTTACAGGAACATTATTATACTTGTGGTGTCTCATCTTCGTTGTTTATATTGCTATATATACACAAATAACCCGCACATGAAAAACGTTATGACGTTCCTGTCTAACTTGTACCACTGACTAGTCAGTGGAACAAGTTAGATCATTGACTAGTTAATGGTCCAAATCGGACAGAAACATAGTCATAACTTTTTTTTCCTATGCGCGGGACATTTTTGAATTGTTTCAGTAAGGGTATTGTGCCTGTTTGTTCTTAATTATTATATATTTAAAGTATGTAGTAATAGTAATACTATCTCTAGTGGAACGCTTGCCAGCGATCTACCATTCTCTTAGGTTACATATTTTAGTGACCCTTCAGCAAAATTGATTCTCGGTTTACAATTGTGGTCCTTCATCTCTTTGCTTGTGGTGCTAGTTCACCTTAATCTATTTTCTCATATAATATATGCTTTTTGCTTGTTGGAATATCTTTTTTTATATAAGTAAATGAAATCTAATGAGGGAGAAAGAGAGAGAGAGAGTTTCATTGCAAAAATTACGACTTGCTAGCTACTAAATTCCCCTTGCTCTAACTTGAGGCAATAGTTGTAAAAGTGTTCCTACAAGTTTCTACCGTAGTTTTAAAGAACACAGTATAACCCTTTGTGTGTATATATATATATATATATATATATATATATATATATATATATATATATATATATATATATATATATATATATATATATATATATATATAGGGAGGTGCCACCTCTAGAACTGTCCTAGGGACCCTCATCTTCAGAGAAAAGAATAAACTTGCTTCAGGGAAAACTCAAGGTTCTCCCTGAAGCTGTTTGAGAATTTTCTCCTACCACCCCCTATAATGATATATATTTTATATATGTACTATATATATATATATATATATATATATATATATATATATATATATATATATATATATAGTTTGTTGGATTATGTATTGGTAGATAAAAGACTGTTGAGTAGACTTCAGGATGTACATGTTTATAGAGGGGCCACAGATATATCAGATCACTTTCTAGTTGTAGCTACACTGAGAGTAAAAGGTAGATGGGATACACGGAGAATAGAAGCATCAGGGAAGAGAGAGGTGAAGGTTTATAAACTAAAAGAGGAGGCAGTTAGGGTAAGATATAAACAGCTATTGGAGGATAGATGGGCTAATGAGAGCATAGGCAATGGGGTCGAAGAGGTATGGGGTAGGTTTAAAAATGTAGTGTTAGAGTGTTCAGCAGAAGTTTGTGGTTACAGGAAAGTGGGTGCAGGAGGGAAGAGGAGCGATTGGTGGAATGATGATGTAAAGAGAGTAGTAAGGGAGAAAAAGTTAGCATATGAGAAGTTTTTACAAAGTAGAAGTGATGCAAGGAGGGAAGAGTATATGGAGAAAAAGAGAGAGGTTAAGAGAGTGGTGAAGCAATGTAAAAAGAGAGCAAATGAGAGAGTGGGTGAGATGTTATCAACAAATTTTGTTGAAAATAAGAAAAAAGTTTTGGAGTGAGATTAACAAGTTAAGAAAGCCTAGAGAACAAATGGATTTGTCAGTTAAAAATAGGAGAGGAGAGTTATTAAATGGAGAGTTAGAGGTATTGGGAAGATGGAGGGAATATTTTGAGGAATTGTTAAATGTTGATGAAGATAGGGAAGCTGTGATTTCGTGTATAGGGCAAGGAGGAATAACATCTTGTAGGAGTGAGGAAGAGCCAGTTGTGAGTGTGGGGGAAGTTCGTGAGGCAGTAGGTAAAATGAAAGGGGGTAAGGCAGCTGGGATTGATGGGATAAAGATAGAAATGTTAAAAGCAGGTGGGGATATAGTTTTGGAGTGGTTGGTGCAATTATTTAATAAATGTATGGAAGAGGGTAAGGTACCTAGGGATTGGCAGAGAGCATGCATAGTTCCTTTGTATAAAGGCAAAGGGGATAAAAGAGAGTGCAAAAATTATAGGGGGATAAGTCTGTTGAGTATACCTGGTAAAGTGTATGGTAGAGTTATAATTGAAAGAATTAAGAGTAAGACGGAAAATAGGATAGCAGATGAACAAGGAGGTTTTAGGAAAGGTAGGGGGTGTGTGGACCAGGTGTTTACAGTGAAACATATAAGTGAACAGTATTTAGATAAGGCTAAAGAGGTCTTTGTGGCATTTATGGATTTGGAAAAGGCGTATGACAGGGTGGATAGGGGGGCAATGTGGCAGATGTTGCAAGTGTATGGTGTAGGAGGTAGGTTACTGAAAGCAGTGAAGAGTTTTTACGAGGATAGTGAGGCTCAAGTTAGAGTATGTAGGAAAGAGGGAAATTTTTTCCCAGTAAAAGTAGGCCTTAGACAAGGATGTGTGATGTCACCGTGGTTGTTTAATATATTTATAGATGGGGTTGTAAGAGAAGTAAATGCGAGGGTCTTGGCAAGAGGCGTGGAGTTAAAAGATAAAGAATCACACACAAAGTGGGAGTTGTCACAGCTGCTCTTTGCTGATGACACTGTGCTCTTGGGAGATTCTGAAGAGAAGTTGCAGAGATTGGTGGATGAATTTGGTAGGGTGTGCAAAAGAAGAAAATTAAAGGTGAATACAGGAAAGAGTAAGGTTATGAGGATAACGAAAAGATTAGGTGATGAAAGATTGAATATCAGATTGGAGGGAGAGAGTATGGAGGAGGTGAACGTATTCAGATATTTGGGAGTGGACGTGTCAGCAGATGGGTCTATGAAAGATGAGGTGAATCATAGAATTGATAAGGGAAAAAGAGTGAGTGGTGCACTTAGGAGTCTGTGGAGACAAAGAACTTTGTCCTTGGAGGCAAAGAGGGGAATGTATGAGAGTATAGTTTTACCAACGCTCTTATATGGGTGTGAAGCATGGGTGATGAATGTTGCAGCGAGGAGAAGGCTGGAGGCAGTGGAGATGTCATGTCTGAGGGCAATGTGTGGTGTGAAGATAATGCAGAGAATTCGTAGTTTGGAAGTTAGGAGGAGGTGCGGGATTACCAAAACTGTTGTCCAGAGGGCTGAGGAAGGGTTGTTGAGGTGGTTCGGACATGTAGAGAGAATGGAGCGAAACAGAATGACTTCAAGAGTGTATCAGTCTGTAGTGGAAAGAAGGCGGGGTAGGGGTCGGCCTAGGAAAGGTTGGAGGGAGGGGGTAAAGGAGGTTTTGTGTGCGAGGGGCTTGGACTTCCAGCAGGCATGCGTGAGCGTGTTTGATAGGAGTGAATGGAGACAAATGGTTTTTAATACTTGACGTGCTGTTGGAGTGTGAGCAAAGTAACATTTATGAAGGGGTTCAGGGAAACCGGCAGGCCGGACTTGAGTCCTGGATATGGGAAGTACAGTGCCTGCACTCTGAAGGAGGGGTGTTAATGTTGCAGTTTAAAAACTGTAGTGTAAAGCACCCTTCTGGCAAGACAGTGATGGAGTGAATGATGGTGAAAGTTTTTCTTTTTCGGGCCACCCTGCCTTGGTGGGAATCGGCCAGTGTGATAATAAAAAAAAAAAAAATAATATATATATATATATATATATATATATATATATATATATATATATATATATATATATATATATATATATATATATATTAAGATCACAATGATCAGGTGATATCACAGCATGGAAAACAACCACTGTTAAAAAATTGTAAAATTCCAACGCTTTCGTGATATCTCACATTATCAGCGAATTGTTCCTTGATAATGTGAGAAATTACGAATGCGCTTGGAATTTCACAGTTTTTTCAGTGTTTTTATGGGTGTTAATGTTGCAGTTTAAAAACTGTAGTGTAAAACACCCTTCTGGCAAGACAGTGATGGAGTGAATGATGGTGAAAGTTTTTCTTTTTCGGGCCACCCTGCCCTGGTGGGAATCGGCCAGTGTGATAATATATATATATATATATATATATATATATATATATATATATATATATATATATATATATATATATATATATATATATATATTTATATGAGTAGCAGGGTTATATTAATTACTAAATTTGAGACCCTTGTTGTCCCTCTCTTACTTTCTCTTCTTCCTTTTCTATTGTTCTCTTTATTTTCTTTTCTTTAGTTTTTCCTCTTGTATTTACCTGTTTATTTTTAAATTCTGTTTGCTCTTCCCTTTTAGTTTCCTTTTTCATGTTTCTTTCCCTCTTCCCTTTTCTTTTTTTTCTTGTCTTTTTATTCTCCTCTTCCCTCCTCGTCCTCTGGAAAAGAGGAGAATCACAGGAGAAAATATTACGATATACAAGATACTTAAGGGACTCGGAAAGACAGACTCTGACAGACTAAAACGAGACGACCGCAAACAAAGGGAAGTTAATGAATCTAAGGAGAAGTCACATTTATTTTTTAAAGTAATTCTTAAAATAATTAGTAAGTGGAACACTGTGGGTGAGAAACTGGTAGAAGTGAGTCCATACCCAGTTTTATATGACAAGATAATTGAGCTTGAAGAATTATAATTTTTGATCCTGTGGGAAAGACTTGGACGTCCTCGTAGAATATTTATTGTAGATTAAATCAACGTTTTGGTAATAAATCCATCACCATCATCAGGATTCACAAACGTCATTTTAATAAAGACACCCAGTTACTGCACATGTGTCTTAATTCGTCAGCTTGTCGGTATTATATACCATTGATGTTTTGATGACATAATAATGTATAATCATAGTTTTAATATTAAATATGATAGAGCTCACGAGGCTGGATTAATGTATTAGACAGTTTGCGGATGGAAAGACACATAAACTAGCGTATGTTTATATTTTAACAACGTTTCGCTGCAGGGAATCTGTATAAAGTTTGACGAAGCTTTCCCTTGAGCGAAACATTGGTATGTTAAAGGCTTTGACTGTGTTTTGTATCATTTCCTCCAGCTGTCGGTTCACTTCCTCTTCCACCCAGATAGTTGGTAAGTATATAAAGAAACTTTTGTACAGTTCAGGACATTTATTGGGAGTAAAAAAGCCTCTTCTGGCAAAACCTTTCCCATAATAAATGTGATGAACTATACATAAGTACCTTTACTTACAGCTTGTGGGTGTTACCATACCATTTTTGACCAGTTCTTTGGGTACCTGTGTAAGTTAAAAGATCCTGGGTTGGACGAGACGGATGGGCAAATCACCTTACAAATGTTACCTAGGGGCTTAGGTGTAAGAGCGTACCTGGGTGTAAGTTGTCTTTTGTGGGTCGCATCCTGGGAAAAGGTGGTAGATAGGGCTGGGCTTTGAAATGAACAGCGGTAAATTTAACGGTGAAAAAAAAAACAGAAGTGCTGACATGGCTGACGTATCTCTTTGCTTACAGGAGCAAAGATGTACGTATTTCCCAGTTGGGAGGCTTTAATACGTAATTTCAAAATCTCTGACTCACTCACTATCTCTCTCTCTCTCCTCTTTTTTTTTTTTTTTTTTTTTTTTTTTTTTCTCTTTTCTCTTTTTTTTTTTTTTTTTTTTTCTTTTTTTTTTTTTTTTTTTTTTTACACAGGGTTTGACAAGGTTAAGGGTCCCTAGCTTTATTGACAGCTATTTACAGGTTAAGGATTCCTAACTTTATTGGCAAGCTAAGAGCTGTTACCTACATCAGCTCATTTGAAAGCATTTTTATTGTTATGAGACATACAAGTAGGAAACAGGATGAAGTTGGAGCCATCTGTGGGCCAGCATTTTCATTTGATCAACTGACTTTATCTCGTTGACATCATTATCCTGTACGAATGTGTTCCATACTCGAGTCATCCTGGGTATGTATGATCTCAGATGGAGTGATGTTCTGGAGAAGGGTACAGCCAGAGTGAAGTTGCTGCTTTCTGCCCGTCTTGTGGCATAAAAGCTTGTTTCACGCTGTCCTCGAAGTGGATCCAAGTGTGGTATTTTGACAATATTGGCCTTGTACATAACAGTAAGGCCACCCACATCCCTCCTATGTTGAAGGCTCTACTGAAATGACAGATCTATCCAGGATGGGTCCAGGCGAGAGATGAGACGTCTTGCTCTGTTCTCTACTCTGTCAAGCAGTCGCAGATGAGAGGGGGGGCAGGCAAACCAAGAAAGTGGAGCATACTCAAGGTGCGAGCGTACTTGTGCCTCGTACAGGATCTTGCAACCCCTACTGTCAAGCAGATGGGAGATACGGCGAAGTGCTGTAAGCTTCATAAGAACATAAGAACATAAGAAAGGAGGAACACTGCAGCAGGCCTGTTGGCCCATACTAGGCAGGTCCTTTACAATTCATCCCACTAACAAACATTTGACCAACCCAGTTTTCAATGCCACCCAAGAAACAAGCTCCGATGTGCAAGTCCCTCTCAAATCCAACCCCTCCCACTCATGTACTTACCCAACCTAAATTTGAAACTACCCAAAGTCCCAGCCTCAATAACCCAACTAGGTAGACTGTTCCACTCATCAACTACCCTATTTCCAAACCAATACTTTCCTATGTCCTTTCTAAATCTAAACTTATCTAATTTAAATCCATTACTGCGGGTTCTCTCTTGGAGAGATATCCTCAAGACCTTGTTAATATCCCCTTTATTAATACCTGGCTGCCTTGTTTGCAAGATTTACAACATGGTTCTTCATTGTTAGTTTGGAGTCAAATTTCACCCCAAGGATATCAACTTCTTCTCCAGGTGCCAACATCCTCCCATTCATCCTTACTACTGCACCAGCATTACCATCATGGTGCCTAGAGACGATCATCATTTGCGTTTTCTCAGGTGCAAATGTTACTTGCCATCTATTTCCCCAAGCTGATATAGCTCTCAGCTGGTGATTGATGTAGCTTAGAGCAGCTGGCATTTCTTCTCTTGGATAAGTGAATGTCAGTGTACAGTCGTCTGCATATGCGTGTGATTCTGGGATGAGATGAAGAAGGTCGTTGAAGTAGACATTCCATAACAATGGACCCAGCACGCTTCCTTGTGGAACACTTGCCCCAATAGGATGTCTTGGTGATTCCGTTCCATTGAGAACTACACTTAGAGATCTACCATGAAGGTAGTCACTGAGGAGACATAGCGTAGAGCCTGCAATTCCCAGTGCTTGAAGTTTTGCTAAGAGGCCCTGGTGCCACACCCGGTCGAAAGCCCCAGCAATGTCCAGTGCTACCACACAGCTGACTTTGGATTCATCCAGTGACTGGTGCCACTTAGTGGAGAGGTTTAACAACAGATCAGCAGCAGAGTAACCTTTCCTGAAGCCATATTGACGATCACAAAGTAGTGAGTGGTAGTCAAAAAACTCTGTCATTTGTCTTGAGATTATTGTCTCAAGGATCTTACCAGTGATTGACAGGAGTGACACTGGTCTGTAGTTGCTGATTTCTGCTCTGCTCTTCTTTTTGTGAACAGGGACTACATTTGCCTCTTTCCATAGAGAGGGCCATTTACACTGTACTAGGCAGTGCTGAAAGATGCGAGTTAGAGGTGCTGCTAGCTGATCTGCACATCTTCTCAACAATCTTGGGCTCAACTTGTCTGGGCCCACAGCCTTTTCTTGGTCAAGCGATTTAAGTAGGAAATGCACCTCCTCCTGCCTTATTGTCACCACTGACAGTTTTGACACAGTTCTTGCAGCTAGCCAAGGAGGGTCCCCTGCTGGATCAGGAACTTGCATTTTGGTAGCAAAGTGTTCAGCAAAGAGGTCCGCCTTCTCTTGACTACTAGTAGAGGTGGTCCCATCCTGTCGATTTAGAGGTGGAATAAGTTCATCAGGCAGATAACCTTGTCTGTCCTTGACCAGGGACCACCAGGTTTTGGAGCCTACCCTACCTGATGCTAACTTTCTTTTAGTGTCTACCTCCCATTTAGCAATGGCCCACTTTTGAACATCACCCATATGCCTACAGGCTTGCATGTGCAAGTTCCTGTTATAGGTGGTAGGATGTCTCTTATACCTTCGCCAAGCTTTGTACTTAGCAGTAGCAGCCTCTGTACAACGAAAGCCAAACCAAGGCTGATCTGTAGGCTTCGTCACATATTGCCGGTGAGGAATGTGTTCTTGTTGTAGATTAAGGATGTGTCCAGTGAAGGCTTTCACTTGGTTGTCAACATCCCCTTGGAGAAGAGCATTCCAGTCGGTGGTGGCGAGCTCAGAGCAAAGGGCTGGCCAATTACCTCTTTCCCATAGCCAGGTTGTGCGTGTGGACTCCTCACCTCGTTCTGTTGGGATCTTAAGTGTGGTAAAAACAGCCTTGTGGTCAGACGATCCAACGTAGCCGAGGGGTTGACAAGTGACTATGCCTTCTGCCAGATCATTCACTACTGGGTCAAGGGAGGAGCCAGAGATATGAGTAGGGAAATCAACAAAGTTTCTCATGTCAAACACTGCAAGAAGGTCATCAAAGTCCCTCTGTATAAGGTGCTGGTTGAGGTCACCAACAATTATATGTTGACAGTTGTGTTGTAGCAGAAGGAAGTCAATATTTTCCATTAGGAAGTTGATAGGGTCTGCATGTTGCCACTGAGGTCTGTACATTGCACATGCTAGTACAGAGGTACTAGTGTTTATACAGAGCTTGAAGAACATCATTTCAAGATGTGTAGGGGTGGCAACATCAATGTGCTGGGTATGAACACTTTTAGAGAAGCACACAGCAACACCTCCTCCTTGCCCTTGCCTGTCTCTTCTCTCTCTCTCTCTCTCTCTCTCTCTCTCTCTCTCTCTCTCTCTCTCTCTGGTTTTTTTTTACATAGGGGTTTACATGATTAGATTTGGGGTTCATAACTTTATTTACAAGCTAAGAGCTGTTACCTACATCAGCTCATATGAAAGATTCTATCTCTCTCACGACATAAACACTCAGAATTGGCCGCCACGACTGTAGCTCAGGTTCTGTAGATACAAATAGGTTTTGACAAATAGATTATAAAACCTCGGTGCAAGGAAGCTCCTTGCAAGGCTCTCACAACTACCCAACACAAAACAACGCTAGCTGTTCACAACTGTAAATAATTCTATGTATATATACGCTTAACGAATCCATGTTAACGATCCTTGTAATGTAATTGGTCACACCGAAATGGCTATTTCCAGGTGTATCATTGTTACCTACGCTTTAATTATAGTCAGGGTATGGTTATTATATCTCACCAGCTGTTAACACACGAGGGTAATACTAACCATGTGTGTAATTAGCTGTTGTGGAATGTTTGGCAGGGTTTTGTCTACAACTTCGCCATGTTTGATTTTCTAGAGATTTATGTGTTATATTTAAAGTGTGTAATACTGATTCTCTTTAAAAGTTTGTGTAGCTTTAATCTTTTCTCCTCGTGTGATGTTATTTTGTTACATTTATTGAATGATAATGATTTTGATTGTAAAATGTGATACAGATTCGTAAATATCAGTAAACATGAAGGTTTGTCGCGAAAATAATTCCACAGACTTGGAGGAGGACTGACGGGAAAATCCTTCAGAGAAGACATTGTGTGGTATTTTTTCAGACATTGATTGTTAGGTGGTAAACAAGACAACATCAGTTTTGACTTTACTATTAGCAAGGCTTAGCCGTGAGAACAGTTTCTACTTCGCCATATATGAGAGTTGGATATATAACCTGAAGTCTGTCTTGCTATTGCCGGACGGAGGACCGAGCTTCCACCACTGGCTGCACTGAACAACCAACATTGTACTTCACATGAAGCAAAATATTTTTCAATCCTAAGAGTAAGAGTGTCGCGATAGACGAGAAAAAAAGAGATGCAAGTTTACGGTATTGAATATGAGGTAAGTGTTCTGATGCGACGTAATTATACTGTGAATTGCAAGTTTTGGAAGAGGAGAAGATTTCCCAGGTGTGAGGGCAGTACTCTAGATAAGGTGGTAGAGGGGAAGCTTCTCCAGATGTGAGGGCAGTACTCTAGATAAGGTGGTAGAGGGGAAGCTTCTCCAGATGTGAGGGCAGTACTCTAGACAAGGTGGTAGAGGGGAAGCTTCTCCAGATGTGAGGGCAGTACTCTAGACAAGGTGGTAGAGGGGAAGTTTCTCCAGATGTGAGGGCAGTACTCTAGACAAGGTGGTAGAGGGGAAGTTTCTCCAGATGTGAGGGCAGTACTCTAGACAAGGTGGTAGAGGGGAAGCTTCTCCAGATGTGAGGGCAGTACTCTAGACAAGGTGGTAGAGGGGAAGCTTCTCCAGATGTGAGGGCAGTACTCTAGACAAGGTGGTAGAGGGGAAGCTTCTCCAGATGTGAGGGTAGTACTCTAGACAAGGTGGTAGAGGGGAAGCTTCTCCAGATGTGAGGGCAGTACTCTAGACAAGGTGGTAGAGGGGAAGCTTCTCCAGATGTGAGGGCAGTACTCTAGACAAGGTGGTAGAGGGGAAGCTTCTCCAGATGTGAGGGAAGTACTCTAGACAAGGTGGTAGAGGGGAAGCTTCTCCAGATGTGAGGGCAGTACTCTAGACAAGGTGGTAGAGGGGAAGCTTCTCCAGATGTGAGGGCAGTACTCTAGACAAGGTGGTAGAGGGGAGCTTTCCAAGGTGTGAGGGCAGTACTCTAGACAAGGTGGTAGAGGGGAAGTTTCTCCAGATGTGACTCTAGACAAGGTGGTAGAGGGGAAGCTTCTCCAGATGTGAGGGCAGTACTCTAGACAAGGTGGTAGAGGGGAAGCTTCTCCAGATGTGAGGGAAGTACTCTAGACAAGGTGGTAGAGGGGAAGCTTCTCCAGATGTGAGGGAAGTACTCTAGACAAGGTGGTAGAGGGGAAGCTTCTCCAGATGTGAGGGCAGTACTCTAGACAAGGTGGTAGAGGGGAAGCTTCTCCAGATGTGAGGGAAGTACTCTAGACAAGGTGGTAGAGGGGAAGCTTCTCCAGATGTGAGGGCAGTACTCTAGACAAGGTGGTAGAGGGGAAGCTTCTCCAGATGTGAGGGTAGTACTCTAGACAAGGTGGTAGAGGGGAAGCTTCTCCAGATGTGAGGGTAGTACTCTAGACAAGGTGGTAGAGGGGAAGCTTCTCCAGATGTGAGGGTAGTACTCTAGACAAGGTGGTAGAGGGGAAGCTTCTCCAGATGTGAGGGTAGTACTCTAGACAAGGTGGTAGAGGGGAAGCTTCTCCAGATGTGAGGGTAGTACTCTAGACAAGGTGGTAGAGGGGAACTTTCCAAGGTGTGAGGGCAGTACTCTAGACAAGGTGGTAGAGGGGAACTTTCCAAGGTGTGAGGGAAGTACTCTAGACAAGGTGGTAGAGGGGAACTATCCGAGGTGTGAGGGCAGTACTCTAGACAAGGTGGTAGAGGGGAGCTTTAGGGGAACTTTCCAAGGTGTGAGGGCAGTACTCTAGACAAGGTGGTAGAGGGGAGCTTTCCAAGGTGTGAGGGCAGTACTCTAGACAAGGTGGTAGAGGGGAGCTTTCCAAGGTGTGAGGGCAGTACTCTAGACAAGGTGGTAGAGGGGAGCTTTCCAAGGTGTGAGGGCAGTACTCTAGACAAGGTGGTAGAGGGGAGCTTTCCAAGGTGTGAGGGCAGTACATTTAGAGTTGGATAAATGATACCTATGCAGTGTTGAAAAACTTAAAAATGATGAATTATAAATAATAAGTTTTGTCATGACGAATGAACAAGAATCTGCGTTGAATTAATTTTACAAGGCCTTTAAAAGCCATCTTTCTACTTACCTTCAACAGTCTACATGGTATATACCTAATGATCTACGATTTTTAGTCCGGGAGACCTTTAAATGATTCTGTACAGATATCTGCCCTGCCCTAGTCACTGTCTTGCCCTACCCTTCCATGTCCAGTTTTCCCTTCTCTGTCTTGCATAGCTTATAATTTTTTTTCTACCATTA
Source organism: Cherax quadricarinatus (assembly GCF_038502225.1). Taxonomy (NCBI): domain Eukaryota; kingdom Metazoa; phylum Arthropoda; class Malacostraca; order Decapoda; family Parastacidae; genus Cherax; species Cherax quadricarinatus. Next base: position 9,688,734 of record NC_091359.1, on the reverse strand, counting down.
CCTGCCTTGTTGTATCCCCATTGCCTGGCCTTCCCTGCCCTGTCCCCGGTCTTGCAATGACTTGTTCTACTCTGGTTCCCTATCTTGACCTACCTGTACAGATATTTGCCCTGCCCTAGTCACTGTCTTGCCCTACCCTTCCATGTCCAGTTTTCCCTTCTCTGTCTTGCATAGCTTATAATTTTTTTTCTACCATTACCTGCCTTGTTGTATCCCAAATTTTGCCCTGGCCTTCCCTGCCCTGTCCCCGGTCTTGCAATGACTTGTTCTACTCTGGTTCCCTATCTTGACCTACCTTATTCTCTGTCTTGCCCTGTTCTGCCTTGTACTGTATTGTTTTACCTTATACTGCTTTTCTGTGCTTAATCGTGCCTCTCCAGCCAGCCGTCACATCACAACACCTTGCTGTGTTACCAAGGTATAGCTGAGTGTTATCATAGAGGAAATCTCCTCTCCACCTGCCCGTGGGTGACCCACCACCAATAAATACCTCGGTTACTATCTTGCCTCCACGAGATCCCGTGTGTCGTCCGTTCTCTGCTACCTCATCTTGGGTTATGGTGGTCTGGCTGGTTTGGATCGAGTGACGTCACTTTCCTGGGAAGAGGTTTGACTTCTTGTGGATTGTTTTATCTGTTATGATGATTGTAAGAATGTTTCTGATGTGATTTTTTTGTTAACTGTTGTTGCATATATCCCCAGTCTAATAGAACACTTCAGAGACTATACAAGAGGGAAGCCATATCAGTGTTCCGATTTGTCTAAAGGCTTTTTCAGACACATTTTAGACAACAGTGCTTGAAAATGTTAGAGGATGGCAGTGCTCGCCTCCTAGCTATGAATGGTTTTCATGCAGGGCATTTCCTGTTAGCTTTCCCTGATCTCTCCCTTTCCCCTTCATACGGGTAAGGAACGAACCTTAATGCCTCGCATTCCTTAGGGGCTATATAACCCGCCTACGAGTTCAGAGCTTCCCCCTGATTATAATATAAAAAATATTTTTTCTTTTCCATTAACTCAGATTGCTCATATTGGCGTAGCACTTGGTTCTGCTGTTCTAATCCTCATCCCAACATACACGACAGTGCATTTGTCAGACCAGTTTTGACTCCATGATCTTATCTGTCGTATATCAGAGGAAAACGTTGCTAAGACATGAAGTTATCAGTATCAACAAGAGAAGCTTGGCCATAATCCGCTGTCAAGCACAAACAGTAGCCCAAGAATGAAGGCTGATGACATTCATAATCCTCAATATGGAGTCACCATGCTTTCTTAGGCAGCAGATGGTGTGGGACCACACGTATTTGTTAAAATGGCTGACACTTATTTTCGACAAAGTGAAACAAACACAACCCGCACATAGGGAAAAAAAAACTTATGACGGCGTTTCGGTCCGACTTGGTCCAAGTCGGACCGAAATGTCGTCATAAGTTTCTTTCTCCCATGTGAGGGTTATTTGTAGATTGTTCCAGTCACGGTATTGTGCCTTTTTATTCTTCAAAGTGGTACAAAAGATGTTATCACTAGCATGAAGGAGAAAGTTATAGGGAAAATGTACACTTAGGTTCTTAAAAGACTTGTGTTTTAAACTTGTTAGGAAAACAAAAGGAGCCCAGAGGAACTATGTCCTTGTTTCAGCTCTTCACTTTTTCATTCCATGGCACACGTTTATACCTCTGTGGAGCTGAATGCAGTTTTTGAAATGTAAATAATGACAACTCGGTGTATTTATAATGTAGTCATCAGTCAACCGTACCAAAAAACTAATAATACTGCAGTAGTAAAAGCACTGTTATTAACTTAGCTAAGGTGCCTTGCTAATGGTACACTCACTCATAATGTTGGGAACACCAGTACACGGAGGAAAACACGGGCGAGTAGGAGAGGGAGGGTGTTAGAGGTGAGGGATGAACGGTAATAGGCGAGGAAATGAGGGGAAGGGAAGGAGGAAGGGGAATAGGTGAGTCAAGGAGGAAGATGGTTGAGGGATGATGGGTAATAAGCGATAAAATGAGGGGAGGGGAAGGGAAAGAGGAAGGGGGATAGATGAGTGAGGGAGGAAGGTAGGTGAGGGGTATAGGCGAGGAAATGAGGGGAAGGGAAGAAGGGAGATTAGGTGAGAGAGGAAGGTAGGTGAAGGATTGATGAGCAGAAGGAAAGTGGGAATGAGGGGAGAAATGAAGGGTCATTGGCAAGAAAGTTAGGAAAAGAGAGATAAGCCGAGAAGGGAAGAAGAAGGAAGATAGGCAGAGGAGGAAGGGATGAAATGTGTGCGTGAGGGAAGGAAGAAAGCGAATGATCCGAAAGGAAGTGAGAGGTGGAGGCACACAAAGTAAAAAAAATCGAGATTTTTACTCGAATAAAACGGAAATACAGAAAGACGAGAAAAAAGAAGAAAAAAAAAGAGACAAAACTGTTTCAGTCAGAGAAAAAATATTTTTCTATCTAGCTGTCAAATATACAGAATAAATTTGCCGAAATAATTTCATACTGTACTCTGTGTCTCTCGTAGATGTGACAAGGAAAGAAAACAACGATAAAAGAAAAAAAAAGGTAAGGAAACTATTAACAGATTAGGTGAAATAAAAAATTTAGAGGGAGTGTACCATAGAAGTCGCAGGAAATACAATTAGTCATCGAGCCACCTGCAGCAACAGCCTGGTTAACCTGGCAAGCATCAGACGAGCCTGGCCTAAAGCCGGGGCTCAGGGAGTAAAAAAAAATCTCGGAACTCATCAAATGTATATCGAAGGTCAGTGCTCAGCTGACTGGATTACTGGTTGGCTAGTTTTCTATGTAGCTGGCTGACTGGGTCTATCCTTCTGGTTATCCCTCGTGTTGAATCAACTAGTTTGAATGGTGGTTGACTGGGTGGTTTCCTGGTTTGAATGGTGGTTGACTGGGTGGTTTCCTGGTTTGAATGGTGGTTGACTGGGTGGTTTCCTGGTTTGAATGGTGGTTGTCTGGGTGGTTTCCTGGGTTGAATGGTGGTTGACTGGGTGGTTTCCTGGTTTGAATGGTGGTTGACTGGGTGGTTTCCTGGTTTGAATGGTGGTTGTCTGGGTGGTTTCCTGGGTTGAATGGTGGTTGACTGGGTGGTTTCCTGGGTTGAATGGTGGTTGACTGGGTGGTTTCCTGGGTTGAATGGTGGTTGACTGGGTGGTTTCCTGGGTTGAATGGTGGTTGACTGGGTGGTTTCCTGGTTTGAATGGTGGTTGACTGGGTGGTTTCCTGGGTTGAATGGTGGTTGGCTGGGTGGTTTCCTGGGTTGAATGGTGGTTGACTGGGTGGTTTCCTGGTTTGAATGGTGGTTGGCTGGGTGGTTTCCTGGGTTGAATGGTGGTTGGCTGGGTGGTTTCCTGGGTTGAATGGTGGTTGACTGGGTGGTTTCCTGGGTTGAATGGTGGTTGGCTGGGTGGTTTCCTGGTTTGAGTGGTGGTTGACTGGGTGGTTTCCTGGTTTGAATGGCGGTTGACTGGGTGGTTTCCTGGTTTGAATGGTGGTTGGGTGGTTTCCTGGTTTGAATGGTGGTTGGGTGGTTTCCTGGTTTGAATAGTGGATGACTGGGTGGTTTCCTGGTTTGAATGGTAGTTGACTGGGTGGTTTCCTGGTTTGAATGGTAGTTGACTGGGTGATTTCCTGGTTTGAATGGTGGTTGACTGGGTGGTTTCCTGGTTTGAATGGTGGTTGGTTAGATGGTTTCCTGGCTGAATAAGTGTGGGCTGACTAAATGTCTGGCTGTCTAGCAGACTGTGAAGCAGGCAAGGAGCCTAGCCATGGTGACGGGGCTTGCTTGGGCTCACCTCCGTAGCGTCTCCCATTACTCAAGATACTATCACACACTGGGTCTCTCTCCATTGAAAAACCTCAGGAAAATACCTTTTATCTGATTTCTTTGTAGTTCTTTTTATAGCTGGGTATTTCCAAATTTAACTGAATCCGTTTTTTGAAAAGACACGTTGCAGGACTAGCTATTATTGGGACAACTGTGTGCTTATCCTTCACTATTGTTGGTATAATAAAATTTAAATCTTGATTCCGTTTATATTTAAAACGTGAAATTCAAGTGAAAGCTGCATTTCATCTGTACTTCACCAGTCAAAAATACTTAGAATCCTGAAATAGGGATTAGAGTATATACGTTTTTACCAGTTTTCAATATTTTTTTCCTGTAGTAAGAAATGTTCAGCTGGGATAAAAAAAAACTTAAACATATATTTAAATCTCCCGTTTCAGTATTATTAGCGTAAATGATGATAAGTCTTTTGGATCTGAGCGTTTGCTTATCTCTTGCATTAGGAGAGTTCTCTGTCATTTACAATGAAACCTGCTTAGAAGTCACTTTGTGTACTGAGACACAGTAGATAACCCGGGAGAGGTAAGGAGAGCCACGGCTTAAATCTCTCTCTCTCTCTCTCTCTCTCTCTCTCTCTCTCCCTTAGTAATTTTACTTCTTATGGTCACTGTGCAAGTGATGTGTTGAACATCTTCACCTTGACCCAGTCACTGGGTGACTACAAGATCAGTTGTTACTGTGCGTAGCACTTGTAGTGCCTCTGACAGGGGTCTGGCACAGGCGCTGTCTGTCAGTAAGTACGACCTCTAAACGGCTGGCTCCGTTCTACACCTAACCACAAATTCTTCGACGGATCTAAAACATTTCAACTACCCTCCCCTAATTTGGGTCAGGCTTCATTACCTCTCATTTCCCATGAGGTGTATGACCCTAACATAGCATTTTCCCCATGAATGTAATAATAATAATATAAACAGTGCCTCACAGGTGGCTCCAGCCTCATTCTGTAGTTTATATGAATGTTGCTTTATTTTCAGTAAAGAATATACCGATAACCAAATACATTAAGGTATGATCCAGGCTTTACAATTAGTTGAGGCAAAAAACAAGAGTTCGTGTAAAATATATAGTAGGTATTGGCGTACTTAACAGAACACTTCATATGTAAGGTCTATAAAAAGTGTTACCTAACTCACAGGGGCAGGAGAGGGACGACGCGGAATGGATGTAGAGGAAGAGGAGGACAAAGACGAGGAGGAATAGGGTAAAGTAAAGAAGGAGGGGAAGAAAGAGAAGTGTACGTGGAGGAGAAGGAAGAGGAAGAGGAAGAAGAACAGGAGGAAGAACAAGGGAAGGACGAGCAGTAGGAAAATGACAAAAACGAGGGAGACTCGTATAAAACAGGATGAGGAAAAAGAGACCCAGACTTGCACTTGGTTAAGGAAGTGCCAGAAGAGTAGCTTATCAGGTTGTGTTTCTCTCTCCTTCGTTGTGTTTTCCACACGCATATAACAGATTGGTACGTCATTACATCATTCAGAATCACCATAGGTGAATTTGAAGTCATTTCCTCCTCAGTAAACCATACATAATTCCTCTTATTGACGCCACAAGAATTTGTTGTGATTGTGAGTAATGGCTGGTTATCAGAGAGGACCTGTGTGCAAATAATGTTGGAAGATTTGTAGTGGGGAACATTTGTGAGGAGTTTATATAGGCTACATGATATGGCGTGAGTCACTTGTGTACAGAGTTTGTATAGGCCCTTTAACATGGCGTGAGTCACATTTGTAAGGTGCCTTTGTCGGTCATGTGATACAGAGTGGATTACGTAAGCAAAGACTTTGTATATGCTATGTGACATGGGTGATATGGTGTAATAATACTGGATTTTAGTCTTTGTTAATAGGGCATTACTACCTGATATTTTCGTGCTGTTGTAAAATTATCAGGATGAGTCAGTATAGCTCCAAAGGGACAGGAATATGACGCTAGTAACAGGCTCAACCTTAACGCTCGAAGAATTAATTGTATCTCACTTTCATCTCTCCAATAACAACTTGGGAAAAGGTGCCCCTTTTTAGATTAGGTTAAATCTAATTCTGGCGTAAAGGTTCATCACCTCACGACCGTGGGTCGGCATTTAGAGCATCAGGGGCACTTGCTCAGCCTACCATCATATTAGTCCTAGGGCTGTGACAGTGTCGGTATCTGTGAGTATTAGCTAATGTTGATAGTATCGGTATCTGCCTAAAATTGGGGCACTTGCTCAGCCTACCATCATATTAGTCCTAGGACTGTGACAGTGTCGGTATCTGTGAGTATTAGCTAATGTTGATAGTATCGGTATCTGCCTAAAATTGGGGCACTTGCTCAGCCTACCATCATATTAGTCCTAGGGCTGTGACAAAGTGTCGGTATCTGTGAGTATTAGCTAATGTTGATAGTATCGGTATCTGCCTAAAATTGTGTATCATTATTGCCGAAAATTTTGGTATCGTCTCATCACTATGACAATGATTTACTAACTTATTACCCAGGAAAAGTGTATTACAGCACCTCTGTGCTGTTTTCTGTTTTTCTGTATTTTAGGTTAAGTTAGGGAACGTTACTTAGTGTAAACCTGTAAAACGTATGTTGAACTACAAAATAAGTAAAATTACAATACGGCCACGATATGTCAGGCGTCGAAGTGACCAGAGAAAATCAGGTAACGTTAAAATATTAATGTTTATCTTTCGTTGTGTGAGAGCTCTCCCCTGACCATAATCTATACTATGACTTGGTATTGGTCCAAGACGAACAGTCTGGCTCTTCAGACCAACAGTTAGGAGGCCTGGTCTGTAAGGAATGTGCATGATGCAAAATCGCCACCTTCACAGTTTATTGCCATAGACACTTTACTAGCTGTCTTGGTGACCCTACTCTGTGGGTCTGCCCCAGAAGGATGTGTTCTATCTACACTGTGTATACCTTAGAAGGATGTGTTCTATCTGCACTGTGTATACCATAGAAGGATGTGTTCTATCTACACTGTGTATACCTCAGAAGGATGTGTTCTATCTACACTGTGGTCTTCCTTAGAAGGATGTGTTCTATCTAAACTGTGTATACCTTAGAAGAACATGTTCTATCTACACTGAGTATACCTTAGAAGGATGTGTTCTATCTGCACTTTGTGTATACCTTAGAAGGATGTGTTCTATCTATATTGTGTATACCTTAGAAGGATGTGTTCTATCTACACTGTGGTCTACCTTAGAAGGATGTGCTGTTTCTGCATTGTGAGTATACCTGTGAAGGATGTGTTGTATCTACACTCAAAGTATAACCTTAGGAGGAGTTGTTGACCCTACGCTGTGGGTCTTCCTTAGGAGGATGGGTTGTGTGTGCACCGGGTCTGCTTTATAAGGGTTGCATAAAAATAGGGTAGCCGAAACTGTAGGTCAGCCTGATTGTATTAAATAATAAATTAATATTCAAGAATTCACCCTGACCTTAAGAAACGGATGCAGTTTACAGTTGACTTGTGAATTGACCTGAGGAAAATGAACTGTAAATTTATGACAAATTAAAGAAGGACCCCTTGATGTTGATGAAAGGTTCTTGATCCAAGGAACTGAGGCTACCCTCCTTTTCCTGAAAATATAATGTATATATGAATTTTTGTGAACATTAAAAGAAAAAAAATGTTAAAATGTATTTTCTCGTCAGTGGTTGAGGTAGTGTGTCACCATCACACAATCAGTCACTACACGCACAGATCTACCAGTCACTGCATCACACAGAGAACTACCAGTCACTACACACAGATCTACCAGTCACAGCACCACACAGAGAACTACCAGTCACTACACACAGATCTACCAGTCACAGCACCACACAGAGAACTACCAGTCACTACACACACAGATCTATCAGTCATCACATCCCAGGCACACCAAAGCTACCGTTCTTGAGCAGTGTCAGCGTCACTTTCCCTCACTTTTACAATGTAGTAAAAGCTCAAGGTTCTCTTAGGAGGACGAGTTGCTCCTTGACAGTACGTCAGTGGAGTGTGTTTTGTTACGAGTGGAACCAGCCTCACCTGATAGCTATAATTACACACACACCTCTTCCCACCTACACACCAGTCACTGCTCAACTCAAGATTGGACAACGCAGTAATCGATTTAAACATAGTTGATATTCCTTCTTGCTTATTATGCACGCGTATGTGTGTGTGTGTGTGTGTGTGTGTGTGTGTGTGTGTGCTCGCTTATTTGTGGTTGCAGGTTTTGAGTCACAGTTCCTCTTGTGTATGCATGCGTGCGTGTAGTAGGGATGGCTGATTCTGTGTAGTGGATGAGAGACTGATAGATTATTGTGGTGGATGGGAGACTGATAGATTAGTGTGGTGGATGGGGGACTAGTAGGCCTGTGTGTTATGAGGGTAACCAGGCCCACTACCAGAAAGACGAGGATACATCTAACTTCCTGGATCAAGAGCGCCTCACCAGCACTTCCCTCGAAGGGCCAAACATGCCAATTCTAGAATATAAATTAGATTTGTGAAGAACTTTCGCACTTTATTAAGGTTGTAAGGTGGGCCCTGATAGAAAAAAAGAGACAAATACAGTATAAAACTATCCTTGACTGACAACGTTTCGCCCACACACTGGGTTTTATCAAGTCACGAACGTATTAAACTGCATGACTAACGAAATCGTAATGACATGATTGTAAACAAACCATAGCACGGGCGGGGTTAGAACCCGCGATCAGAGAGTCATAAAACTCCAGACTGACGCCACTGGGCCCAGTGGCTAACGCGTCGGTCTGGAGTTTTATGACTCTCTGATCGCGGGTTCTAACCTCACCTGCGGAATGGTATTAAACTGCATTTGTGTCTTTTTGCATCATTATAATATTTCTCTCCATCGTGTGGTTATGTTATACTGTTCCTCTCTATCATGTGGTTATGTTATACCATTTTCTTCCATCGTGTGCGAATGTTATACTATTTCTCTCCATCGTGTACCCCTGACAGCGTGACCCATAAAAGAATAGGAGGAAATATAGAGAGAAAAAGATAATTGTGTTTTGATATAACAATCTCAGCCTCCAGCTTTTTCGCCCAATTAAATTGTTGTTTTAGCACATGCGACTCCTGACAGGCAGCGTATACCTTCCTAACGCGAGGATGTGGCACAGTCTATCTGTCTGCGGTGTTAAAATGCCACACGGCTAACAAACTGAACAGAAACCATGTGTTGTAGAGCAAATTTTCATTGGAACAACATTTCGCTCTGTATGGAGCGACTTGATAAAGCTCTCTACAGAGCGAGATGTTGTCTCAATAAAAACTTGTTTTGCAACATGTGATCTTTTCTGCCGACAGGGTTTCTCTAATGTAGTGTGTAATTGTCGGCGGAAATGGTATCTGGAGGATGGTACATGAATGTCTTCAAAACATTAGTAACACCTCACCCCTCCCTACACTCAGCAGTTAAGCTACTTCCTTCACCTGCTTGGTGAAGGAAGTGGCTTAACTGTTTCTGCTACTGTTTCTTTTCGCTTAACTGTTTCTGCTACTGTTACTTCCCACTTAACTGCTTCTGCTACTGTTACTTCTCGTTTAACAGCTCTGCTACTGTTACTTCTCGGAACTGTAGCAGAAAGCAACAGAGAGTCGGCATGTAAGACGAAATCCAATTTTAACGCTCTAGATGATGGCGCCAGTGGATGATGTTACACACTCACACTTAATGACTAAGCAGGTGATGTTACACGCAGTGACTCAATGGGTGATGTTACAGAAAACTCGATAAATCAGGGTGATGTTACACAAAGTGGATGACTTTAGGGGGTGACATTGCATACAATATCTCGATGAGTTATGCTACATATACAATAGCTGAGTGATGGTACACACAACTCAACGAGTGATGATATACACAATAACTCAACGAGTGATGCTGCACATATCTTACACAGAGTTGTGATAACTCACTTCATTGTTGCTATTAACTTCGAACGCCGCAAGTCTGAAAATTCCATTAACTATATAGTAACTTCACTTCTATAATAACGTGAATTTCTTGCGTAACGGTAACTTTGGTTCATAAACCTCCTCCACAAGGAAACGAGAAGATAACAGAAGTAAGCGCGAACAGTACGGGAAGAGATAAGCGCCTCACTTCCAAGTGGAAGTAGTCACAAATGGATATAAGATGGAGGAAGTGAAGTCAAATTAGTAAACCAGTCATGACACCATGTGAAGCATTTCAGAAGTGAGCACTTTGGTGTCTATAACCTCCATGTACGAACGTAACTGACATTAATTGATGCATTAAGAAACTGGTGATAATTGAGGGGTTGATGTGCCTTACGAGCGCGTGTTTTGTTTTCATCTTCTGTTGCTTTTTTCGCTATTATTCGTTTTTTATAACATAATACGACAGTAAAATACTATTTTTCTCACTAAACTGTTAAAATGAAAAGTAAACAAGTTTACCATTAAAGATATGAAAAGTGCGGTTAATGTAAGGCATTATCAGTGAAGAAGTAGGAAAATGTGTAACTGTTAATCTCCTAAATTACCATGAACCGCGTGAAAAAAAAGGCATCTGTGGAAGGAAAGTTAGTTAATGGTAACGATAACAATACTTAAAATGAGAGTCAGATATATCGTCGATATTTAATGAGTGAGAGTGAATACTAAGCCGTTATAACACACGCTGTTGGAGATCCTGGAAATGGTGTTGCTGGAACAACGTTAACTGCACTTAGGAATAAAAAAAATTGTCAGACATTTTGAAAAGTTTGTATGAGTCCGGGATTGGGTATCACCAACCCGACTAGATTTAACATCAGTCTTGTTCAGTTTAAACTACAGGACTATCGCTAACAGTATTGTAGAGGGAATAAGAAGAAATGCAAAATTGCTAAAATGTGTTATTAACTTACGTTATCATCGCAGACAGCGAGCGCTGACGAAATAACCGATAAAGAAGCACAAGAAAATATAAACTACAAGTTTGGAGAAAGCTTGAAGTAAATTTGAAGGAAAATACAAATTAAAGCTCTATAGTATTTGAGAAGTGTGGTAATAGTGAATCTGTATCGCATTACAATATTGTTGCATTAAATGAAATTTATATATGGCAATAAAGGTGGAAACGGAAGAGCGTAGACTGTGGTGGCCAGGAGTCGTTTAGGGTACCAGTAGATTTGACAGGTTAATGAAGCAACACCAAGAGAGGAAACACAATGTGAAGTATTTGTGAAGAGGATAAACATCTTAATAATGCAGAAGATGACAGAGGTGTAAAATTAATACTACAGACATTAACATTTTAAGCACGTTGTTACTAAGGTTGGAAGCATGTTGGAAAAAAAGAGATATATGCAGGTTTTCCTACAGTTTGATAATGGTAATTCGTAAAGGTTTTAATACCTGTAATTGTACAGGTAGCGTGATACCTGTATATTGAAACAGCAAAGAATAGAACTGGTATCGCCAGTGAGGGGTCAGCTATATAAACTGTGATGTACTGCTTTTATGGGAGTGTGTTCACGGGCAAAATCCAGAAAAGTCTCTTGTTGAGGACGGAGGAAACGATGGAGAGAATGAAGATGAAGAGGAGAGACGAGGAAAAGGGAAGGAAAGTTGTGATAGTCAGTATAACCATGTGATAAGTGGGGAGATTATGTAGTAGGTGGGAATATCATGTAGTGGGCGAGGTTATGCGGTAGGTGGGGTGGGGAGAGGAAAGAGAGGAGTGGAGGAGAGAAAATGCACACAGTAAGATAGTATCGCTGCAACAAGCTATGAAGTAAGAGTTTTGCAACAGACAAGAGTCATCTGAGGGCGTTAACTGGCACAAAACACCCACTGTCAGACAAAATAATCAGAAAAACAATCTAACACCAAGTACCTTACAACACACTTTTCTCTGTCTTAAATTTGGCAGAATTGCAAGTCCATCCACGGTGGTGACGGCATTTTGCTCATCTGGAAAATCTTTGGTGACGCGAGTCTTTGTAAGATGGTGACATTCCGTGGTTAAGCAACCGCTTAACCACCACTTTAAAACAAGGAATCATAATATCCTTATTTTTAAACTTCGGAATGAATATTTAATTACCAACTGAAATTGGCCAATATAACTCATGAATATCGATGCGTCTTCCTGGAGGAATCTACGTGTAAGTTTGTTCCGAGGGTCAGTGCTCCAGCGGCCCAGTCCTTGACCAGACCTCTTGACCAGAGTTTTTTTCAAAACTTGAGGAAAAATCATTAGAATTCATATTTTTCAGTTTGTTATATAGACGCACGGAATGATAACGGACACACAACTGTATTAGCGCACAGACTCACAAAGGCACTACGTAAAAAGGAACAAATACACTGACGCAAGAACACATACGAACGCAAGAGTTAACAAACACGTAATCTACGTTTAATCCACCCAATCTTCATTATGCTTTTAATTTAATATGGAATGTACAGTAAGGTTGCTTATGTATAACAATGTGAGGGTATAACAGTTGTGTATTGCATACTATATAGCGTGTGTATAACAAGGTGTGTAACAGTGTCTGTAACGTGTACTCACCAAGTTGTTCGCAAGGATCGGGTCGATTCGTAGCTCCTGACCCCTTCCTTAAACTCTTATTGAGAGATTCCACTGATCCATGCCCTAAAAGCTTTATTATATCTTCTGTTGAAATGTTGCACAAAGGTTGTCTCCACTATTCATCTCATTCACTGCACTTAACCTCTACCGTTAAACTGAAAGACCACTTCCTAACATCCCTGTGGCTCATTTTCGTCTTTACGAGGCATGAATGTCTCCTGGCTCCTTTTCCTCACGTATCACACAAACATTTGCTATCTACTCGAACTCTCTGATAATTTTGTATGTCAGGATCATGTCTCCTCTTGTCGTCCTCTTTTGTAGCGTTGTTCATTAGTTGCGGGTTTCATGCCTGTGCCGCACGTCAAGATGGATCTGATGTGCGTTATGTACAGTCTCTTATGTTAATCTTAGTTTAGCGTTCTGAAATCAGTCGTACTGTCAGTTCCCACCTATTATGACTATATATGTCAGCTCTTATGTCGTTTTTAAATTGATTTTGTTTTCCTTATTATTCTGCTCTTATGTACTCTTTTATACTCCCTTATATTCACACTACTAGCTTGTACTCTCGCATACTTCCGTGTACTCTCGTGTAGTCTCCTGTATTCTCATATACTCCCATGTACTCGCACATACTTCCGTGAACTTTCATATACTCATGCATGTATTCTCTTGTAGGTCCATGTAGTCTCATAGCCCCGCCATGTTATCTCATAAAGTGTCATGTACTCATGTTGACCAACCTTAGCCGCCTGGACACACTGACACAGCTGAGGTAAGGATCTTACCCCACATCACCACAAAACTACTAACAATACACAGCACTTTGGGTGTGTCTTGTCAGTGCGGTTTTATCTGCAGCAAGAAATACGCATTCTTCATAGTTTCGTAAACGTAATCTGTAGTGCTCCCTGCAGTGTCCTCTGTAATGCTCCCTGCAGTGTCCTCTGCGGTGCTCCTTAATGTCCTCTGCAGTGCTCCCTGCAGCATCTTGTGCAGTACTCCATGCAGTGTCATCTGCAGTGCTTCCTGCAGTTTTCTGCAGTGTTTTCTGCAACGTCTTCTGCAGTGCTTCCTGCAGGGTCCGGTGCAGTGCTTCCTGCAGGGTAGGGCACTCTGCAGTGCTTCCTGCAGAGTCCTCTTCAGTGCTTCCTGCAGGGTCCGGTGCAATGCTTCCTTCAGGGTAGGGCACTCTGCAGTGCTTCCTGCAGAGTCCTCTGCAGTGCTTTCTGAAGCGTCATCTGCAGTGCTTCCTGCAGGGTCCTCTGCAGCGTTCCCTGGAACGTCTAATGCCGTGTTACTTGCAACGTGATCTTCACTACTCCCGCAACGTCACCTGCAGTGCTCTCTGCAACAGTCGCAACAAAACTCAACATCTAGCTACAACAAACTCAACATCCCTACAACAAAAATCAACATCTACAACACACTGTGCGTCACAACTTTCCATCTATCGCTGCAGTTTCCACCACTACTTCAGTGAATAACTTGCTGATGATGATCTTGGGCAATCACTGAAGAAACATTATATTGTGTGTTTATCATGACAGCACACTCTCTCTCTCTCACTTATTGTGACGTATGTAGGTTACATCATATATTTATATATACTTCAGTAATAATAATAATAATAATTGAAATAACAATTATAGTAATAATAGCAACAGCCAGAATAATAATAATAATAATAATAATAATAATAATAATAATAATAATATTAATAATAATAATAATTCCTAAAAAATAAACTAAATTCCAAAGTTCAGTATACCATAGATAGGTTGTAAATTTAACTGTGCAAAATACAAGACTAGCAAGGGAAGGCCACTCTAGTCTCACAAACCAATCTTTCCTCCTCATTTTACTGCGTCAGTTTTTTTGACTCGATACTAAATGTTAATTTCTTAGCGTTTCCATTTTTTCAAATCCTATTTTCTGTGTTTTAAGTTATGTTAATTTAGGTTATGTTACTTAAACTTAAGAAAGCGTTTATTCAACCACGAATAAAAGATACGTGTAGCAACGAGGTGGCATAAGATAAAAAAAAAAGTAACGTTCAAACCTGAACGTTGTATAAAAATGGTTATAATTATAACCTTAATTTTTTTAAGGGGTGGAGGGGCAAGCCAGCGAAAAGCCTCGGTCAGATGACCGAAAGCTCCAGCTGCGGATCATCATATGACTAAGATCCGCTTCAAGAAACACTTGTCCTATTTTCTCACCAACCTTAACTACCCTAACCTGACCGTTTATTACTTGTGGTGCGAGAATGGACTGCAAAGACTGGGGAGAGGAACGTGTTCTGGAGAGGACGAGGGTGGCCTTCTTTGTAATTAATATTTTATAACATGTAAACCACACATTGTAAGCTTTACAAGGAACTAAAGATTTTGGTTTTGATTTGACGAGGAAAGGATAGGGTGGACGTGATGTGTAAAAGATGAATTGACAACTTTTTTAGCAAAATTGGATACACAATCAGTGCTGTTTCCTTATTCTATATGATAGTGTGGGAACAAAAGCTAGCTATGTTTCCTTGCCTTATTACATTATGAAGGATGGGGAGGTAAGGAGGTGATCTGGGAAGAATGGGTAGGGGAGACCTTACCTTGGAATGATGAGGAGAAGGTGATGTGACCTAGAAATGATAGGGAGATATGGGGACATGACCTAGGAAAGATTGGAGAGAGGGAGACGTGGCCCAGGAAGGATGGGGAGAGAGAGATGTGGCCTACAAATAATAGAGGGATGTCGGGGACGTGACTTAGCAAGGATGGGGAGGGAGGAGACGCAATCTAGGAATGATGGGGAGACACTGTGACCTAGAATTAGTAGGGAGCTGGGGGACGTGACCTAGCAAGGATGGGGAGGGGAACACGTGGTCTAGTAAGTATAGAGGGGAGAGTGACCTAGTGGATGACAACTGTCGGGGTTACGCTCCTACACATTCAATTTTTCACTTCGTGATTGCAAGACAAGTTGTAATCACTTCTTGAATGTCTTCATTGTCTGGTAATTCAAGTGAAGAATAATGATTTGTTAGAATAATAATGTACACGGTGTAACATATACGCTGATTTAACCTAATTATGATAACTTCGTCTATTTTAGTCCAGAAAAATACTGTATTTTTCCACCTACACTGTAACTTGTTTGGTAATTGAGTAATTAGTCGTGACCCACTTTTAGCTAGAGGAGCAGAACTATGAAGTGTGTTCAGTGTTTGTAGCTACAAGGGCAGAGCTATGATTGTAGTGTTGTCTTTAATGTTTGTAGCTACAAGAGTAGAGCTGTGATTGTAGTGTTCTGTGTTCAGTGTTTGAAGCTACAGTGTTGTATAATAACATTCTCTTCTCCATACATTATTGTATAATAACATTCTCTTCTCCATACATTGTATTATAACACTTTCTAAACTCTTCTCTCTCCCCCACAGTGCACGAGGGTCTTTTGCGGTGTGGGTCAGGTGTGGGGCCTCCAGGAGACTGCCACCACCACAGTTACCACAGTTACCACCACTACCACCACCACAATAATGCACCCCACGGTAGCCCCACCACGCGCCGGCCGATCAGGCAACTGCACCTCAGGGCGCGATCTTACGGTAAGTTCAAATATTGATAATTATTGGGCATTAGAGGTATACCTGATAACGTTTCGTTTGGTCTCTAAGCGAAACGTTAGTAAGTTAGTTAGTTTATTCAGGTATACACAAATACAGTTAAATTATCATACGTAGCAGCATATGTGTAGAGAACCTAGGATAACCCAAAAAAGTCAGGCAAATTGACTTATTTCCATTGGGGATCTTATAAATGTCCATTATGCCTTTGTGCCTCTTTTGAAGGATAATCATTATCACAGGGTGGTAAGAAAAAAGTAATCAAACATAAACGGGAAGAAATCGTTAGATTGGTTCCTGAAGTACGTTTATTCTTTTTCCCGAAGATGAGGGGTACCCAATTAACACGAGGTGATGCCTCCCTATAATAATAATATTGATAATAACTATAATGATTAATTATTATTATTATTATTACTGTTATTGGAGTTGATTAATAGGGTGTATAACGCTGGGAAGGAAGAAAGGTGTAGGGTACATTCGAGGAAGGGTGTGAAGCGGGTATTGAGAAATATAAATTTAGTTAAGCATCCAACACGTATGTCGGAGCTTGTCAGGACAAGTTTTCAACGTGTGCTGTGCATTTTTGGGGGCTTTCAGTTTATGTCCTGGGCAGGAATACTGAAATTTAAATTAATATTTGCACAAATGTTTATAGTTAAATTGACTTACTAAAAAGTCCACGACAGATTGTTATTGCAAAAAATTACTAGCAATTATATTCTGTAAGTATAATTAAATTATTTTAAGGCTGCCCGAAATGCTCTGCATAACCAGGGGCTTTCTATAATGTCAATAATATCACATTTTCTGCAGGTGTAAACCATTCTTTATAAAATTAAAGTTTACTTTACTATATTTACTACAAATTAAACATTGGCAGCAGATACAGGGAGACTTGCCCATACTTGGATGAGCCGAGAGCTTCCCGTTCTCAACGCAATTCGAACCTCGTTGGTAGATCGTTTCGCTCACAACTGAAGGGACTCAGGTTGAATTCTGAACTAGAAGAGAGGGAAGCAAGCTAATTTTTACAATGGTCTTTAGCATGCACATGTTATTATACATCATACACATATATTACAATATGTAGATTTAATAGAATATGATTTATTTTCATTGGTGGTTCCTGAAGTCTCCTAGTAACTGCTTCTTTTCACATAGCAGTAAATAGGTACCTAAGTGTTAGTCGGCCTTTATGAGTCACATACAGAGGTACGAGCCAAAAGAAAAATGTTATAGTTACCGGCAAGCCGGTACATTTTCTATGATAAAACTACATAGAAAATGATGCCTTTAGCTATAGGAGACTTAAGTATACTTGGTTCCTTGTTGTCGGTTGAGAGCTGTTAATTCATTTATAATAATATAATAATCTTTATTTCTACAAGTACATGTACAATGTATACAGGCTTAGACGACATCAATGACATACTACTATATGTAAAGCCCCTTGTTATGCAGAGCATTTCGGGCAAATTACGTCAATTTTATCCCGAGGATGCGACCCACACCAGTCGACTAACACCCAGGTACCTATATTACTGCTAGGTGAGCAGGGACAAGAGGTGTCTTAAGGAAACACATCTTAATGTTTCCACGAATACCGGGGATCGAACTATGAACCTCACTGTGTTAGCTGAGTGTGCTAACAACCGGGCTACTGAACAAGGAATCGGAGCTTGCTCTTTTCTTCCTTTAATTGAACCTAAATATCTCCCATTCCTCTTGGAGCTATATGGCCTCTGTGTAACATTTGCTATTTGTAGATGAATGGTTCAGAGAACCGGCATGTTGATAAATTAGACACATGTGCAACTCTTGGGTATCTTTATTGAGGAAACGTTTCGCCACACAGTGGCTTCATCAGTCCATACAAAGGAGAATCTTGAAGAACAGGAGGAGAATGAGGTAATCAGTCCCTCAACCTTGAGTCGATGTGGTCAGTCCATCAATCTTGAATAGAGTACGGCATACGTGCTGAGAAGGAGCTTATAAACCGTTGGCAGGAGAGGTGCAGCAGTCATAGGTCGTGTAACATTTGTTCAATGTTGAAGTAGGGACTGATTACCTCATTCTCCTCCTGTTCTTCAAGATTCTCCTTTGTATGGACTGATGAAGCCACTGTGTGGCGAAACGTTTCCTCAATAAAGATACCCAAGAGTTGCACATGTGTCTAATTTATCAACATTTGCTATAATTTTCCTGTAATTAGTAATGTGTATGTGAAGTGTTAATATAATGTAACGTAAATATGAAGTATTAAGGGTAGTCACAAACTACCAAACTACTTGTGAGGAAGCGAGTGAGTGCTTCCACCTTAGTAGGGGAGAAGGGTTGTATAGATGGAAAGGGGCAGTGTTGGTGAGATGGGTGTGGAAAGCTGACTGCTGGTCGTCTCGGCTTTTATTTTTGACCCAAGGGGAGAGGTCATAAAAGGAAAACTGAATCAGAGCGACTATGCTGAGAGGGGAATTTAGTTCTCTCAAGGAATTTGGAAATTGGCCGAATCTTCAAATGAAGTTAACGAAGGTGTAATAGAAGCGGCATCGTCAGAAATTGATGAAGTTTACACCACACGTAATGTACGCCTCCCAGTGTATTAATTCTTACTACAGGTATGTTAATTTATATTGGCCAATATGAATTGCCTACCGATAGGGAGGCGTGAGGATATGACACCAAAATCTTAATTTGGTGACTAATATTGAAATATCCTTTATACTTGTCTGATCATGTAAGATAAGATAAGATTTCGTTCGGATTTTTAACCCCGGAGGGTTAGCCACCCAGGATAACCCAAGAAAGTCAGTGCGTCATCGAGGACTGTCTAACTTATTTCCATTGGGGTCCTTAATCTTGTCCCCCAGGATGCGACCCACACCAGTCGACTAACACCCAGGTACCTATTTGCTGCTAGGTGAACAGGACAACAGGTGTAAGGAAACGTGTCGAAATGTTTCCACCCGCCGGGAATCGAACCCGGGCCCTCCGTGTGTGAAGCGGGAGCTTTAGCCACCAGGCCACCGGGCCTGATTTAGATTTATATAAAATCACCCAAGCAAATTACTCAGGTCAAATAATTGATATTACCGAATATATATAGTCCATACATAATGTTAGTGTTACTGGCATCATTTTTCAAATAATTTTAAGAACTATATGTTCTAATAATAATTTAAAGTCCAGATATGTGAGACGTGATGTCTGAGGTTGGCACGAAGGAGGGATGTTACTGTGACTTGGTGTCCTTCAAGTGCTACTTGACTCTGAGGTACATCAATATTAGTGTAAACTGTTTGATGTACCAAAGTTTCTTCACAATTATGAGGGTGAAATATTTATTCAGGACATTGTAAAATTTACCCACATAATTTCTCACAGCCCCTACGAGTTTAGCGATTCTCCATGTTCATAACAATTCTTATGTTTTAGCATCTTGGTATAATTATATAATTTTTTTTTAATCTCCTTAGGATTACAATGAATTCTCCTGCATATGGAATAAAAAAAAAATTTATGCAAAGTATTTCGGGTAGACTAAGCTACGAACGTACTACATGGCAGGAGTCTTGTAACTAGTGACTTTTATGCCTACTTTTATACTAATTCGTGTATATCTAAGGTATTCCTTGTATAGCTCAGAGAAATAAAAGTATTATTGTTATTATTATTATTATTATTATTAGGTCTGGCACAAATGGGGAGGGGGACTATTGTTAAATAAAGCTGCTATAAATGTTGTGAATACAGACAGGGAGAGACAAGAAAGGTTAAGTTGTCTGACTACTTCAGGTGGATTTTAAAGAAATAGTTTTGTTAAATAGTTGCAAGTTTTATTATTCATCGTTATCTAACTGTTCTGACAATTTAATATTAGGGTTATGCATGTAGAAAGTTTTACAGATTTACGCGCTCAGCTCTATCAATGAGACGTGTGGTCAAACTCCACACGAGGCTAGACGTATGGACATTAATTAACTCCTACTGCCAATGTAAGCAGTAAATAAATACCTGAGAGTTAGTCGACTGTTATGAGTCATTTTTTTGGGTCATCCTACGTAATTTACACATCTGTTATTATGTAAGACAGTTGTAATCACATAATTGTGCCTGTGTGCAATTCTGCCAAAAATAAATTTACCACACTGGTTTAAACCTAGGTAATTGATACCGACAAATTGGCTTAAAAAATATGTGAGCTGTTATGTATGATAATCTGTGTAACTGTAATTGTGTGTACCTGAATAAACTTACAAACACTAGGAAATATTATAACATGATCACTTGTCCAGGACCGAAACGTATTCTAATAAATATATCCTAATGTTTGCTTAAGTGTTTTTTTAAACCACTCGCCACACTGAATGACTTTATTGGGTTATTAACCCTCCAGGGTTAATTTTTCGAATAGTTTTCTACAATGGTAACAAGTGCCGATTAAACCTAGGATGACCCAACAAAGACATAAAGATTCATTTTCTTGAGCTCATTGTATTTGAGCACATATGAAAGCCAAAATTTTACTAGACTAAACGTAATGCATAGCAATTGTGAGGTTAACTTTCATAAACCTTTAAAAACGTATATTTAACCACACGCAAGCAAACTAAAGAGGCCACAACATATCTGGCAACGAAGTGGGAGAGCGTAACCAGGAAACGTTGAAATCTGCACGTTAATTACACATGATGCTAATAAGTATTAGAACTGTTGAGAGTATTATACCCCAGCCTTTAATCTAACCTTCCTTATGATAACGAAAATAATATAAGTTTACAGGAAGCGTTTAAGAAATTTACCATGGGAATCGCGTACGAAAATTTAACGTAGACAATTGTAGCAGCATAGCTGTTAGTATTGCTTTGGAGTTTTGAGTCTCGAAATTTCTTGCTGTGAAATCAAACAGGATGAGGAGGGAGATAGAGAGATCTTATTGTAACTCATTACAATAAATATATCTTAGCACGACTTGTAACACATAAAACTTAAAGCAGAATAAAAACCTACCATAGATTATCACCATTATAAAGCGAGGTCGACTGGCTCTTCACAGACTTGCGAGCCAAGGTAAAGGTCACATTTGTGAGGGCAATTTTTTCTCTTGTTTCAACACGGATATCCTAATATTTATCACAAGTAATTCATTGTTTACTACGGGTATTTGTGTGTCAGCCAGGGAATTATTACATTGATCTCGGTAATATTCATTGTTAAAATAGCAATATGTAATCATATTGTGTAATAAATTTTTAATGTTTGAATTATGGATTATATTATAAATTATTTAAAATAAAGTATAAGTAAAACATTAAGTAAATGAGATAAATTGATAATGATTTACAATTAATAATATGTGAAATAAAGGGATGTGTATAATTAATAAAATGAAAAAAAAATATAAAATAGGTAAGACTCGTCAATCTAGTGTTTTTTTTATAAAAGAACTGGTAAAAATGTATGAAATCTCGGATAAAAAGTTATAAGAAGCGAAAAATAAGGTTGGAAACTACTTAATACGCTGTGATTTTTCATGAACTATAATTGTACGTGATAAACTATTTAGGAATGCCTATTTATTATACATAAACAGAGCTATACTAGTGGTGTCCCGTCTTCAGTACATATGGTGTATGTATGTTTGGAATAGGAGTTTGCCGAGATGAGGTCTAGCTCTTGGTCCCTAACGCGAAATAACTTTGTCATATCTGTGATCCGCTGTGTGGTCTCCACCTGTACTCTGCCAGTGCTCATCTCTTTTACTTTCTTTATCATTCAGTTTTAAAAGCAATTTCAGATATGTCTAGGAGATTTTTGTAATTTACAACCATATAGTCTTGCTCATGTTTCATCCTGGTGAAGAGCCAGTCCTTGTCTTCAGTAGTAGTAGTAGTATTTTGTGTGGTGACCATTTTTTTTATCTTCTTTTTCGCTCTTGTATAGACGGAAGGTGTAACGTAGCTCATTTCCTTCGACTCGGGCACCAGTCTCGATGCATTCCCTTGAACTTTCTCTAATTTCTCTCTGTGGTAACTGGGGGCAATAAGGTAATAAGTGGCTGTAAAGAAACATAATGCAAGTCTTTAGTTTAGACGACGTTTCGCATTGCCAAGACTTATTAAATTTGATGAATCTTAATCCTAATCAAAACGTCGTGTGAAGTAAAGGTTTAATGTACATCTTGTATCTTTATACCAATTTTTTGTTGGTTGATTCATTCAGGGTTCTATACAGGATCTTCATAATCATTAGGTTGCTAAATGTGTGATGTAAAGTATAGTGACAATGTCTGTGTTCTTGATTGCCTCTTATATTTACCAGGTTACATTTGCTGCTGATGTTATTCTGCTTATGTGATTCAGGGAAAAAGTTTGTGAAATGAGACACTTGTGCAACACTTGGGTATCTTTATTCTGAAAACGTTTCGCTAAATAGTGGCTTCTTCAGTCCTATACCACTGTCTGGCGAAACGTTTCCAGAATGAAGATACGCAAATGATGCACAAGTGTCTCATTTATCAACGTGCCAGTTTTCTAAATCATTTATTCAAACAAGTTTGTGGTAATGGGCATTCACATGCATTTTTCTTTGGGTGTTTCTTTGAGCTAGGTTAGCCCCTGAAGATATACGCATACGTGCTGGCCTGGAGTTTCACAATTCGCCACGAGTTCAATCCCCGCCCGTGGTATGGTTTGTTTGCAACCGTATCATTACGATTTCGTGAGTCAAGGTATACTGTCCTGTCTCTTTTTCCCTATCAGATTTATGAATATACTTTTGTTTTGCTTTTTAAAGAGAGACAAATGCAGTATAATGTTATCTTATATTGAGAAAAGTTTTGCCCACACACTGAACGAAAAGTTAACAGTAAATAATCACATAATGTTACATGTCTCTTTTCATCGTGTCTGTATTTTGTATCATCTTTCTCGCTTTTGATTTTAATACATTTTAGCAACCATATAATAGACCATTGCTGAAGTCTGTCCAGGTTTTCCTACAGTTCTATCCTCTTCACTTTGCTTTCTCATTAATTTGGCATCATCCGCAACAAGGATATGTAGAAGTTTATTCCTGTTGTTAGAACTTAATATACACTAAGATAGGGACATTATACACAAATAACCCGCACATAGGAGAGAGAAGCTCAAGACAACGTTTCAGTCCGACTTGGACCATTTACAAGTGCCTTTTTGTTCTTTACAGTTAAACATTGATTTGTGAGACTCCATTATTCTCCCATCTTGCTTAATCTCTGATCTAATAGTAACTTTGTTTTTTAATCCTCATTGTAACGTTATCTTGTTAGCTAGGCTGTTTTGTGTTAAGATTATAATTATAATTTATAAATAGAGTAACGCAAAGAAACATGAAAGATGACACAGTGTAAAATATCTAGTGGCGGCACTGACGTCACCTGGTGAAAGTAAGCCACTGCTGGTTGACGGCCAAATTGAAGGTTAAAGGCAAACTATCGGGTGTCAAAAACGTACTATAATGTGAATTTTATAGTGTCGAGCCATGTTTTAATACACACGACACAACTGGATTATTCACCTCTTAATATAAACACACACAGGACTATGAACTGTCCTGGTACAAGATAAAAGATCTGAGCCTGGAAAAACAGCCTCGACCCACCACAAATTAAAAGTTAACTTTACCAAAAACCAACAAAATAAACACCAAAAGCTGTTTCTAGCAATGTAACAAGTTTAATCAAGATTTAACTTATGATATATCCCTCACTCCTTACCTGAGACCTTTTTAAAATACGTACTAGCATAGAGTATGGTCCGACATTGTTCTTCCATCACTGACGGCGCTAGAGACATGCTCGTGTTTCAAAACACATGACAAACAGCTTGCTTCCATAAGATGGAGCGCCGGAGGATAGTAACTGGGGACCTGCCAGTGGTATGGAAGCACACTACATTGTCGACTTGATCTGCATTGACGCTCACGATGCCCATCTTGCTGTTTTTTTAAAGTATGGAAATAGATGCGTATCCGATACGGGATATAAGTTCTTGTGCTAATATGTGGTCATTCAGTTATGCATTAGTATTCGTCGTTTATATTGGAAAAAAAATATTGTCCGTTTTTGTGTTTGGAAGCATTGTTAATAAAGGATTTTTTTTTTGTTCGATCAGAGTGTGTTGCTATGTTAATATCGTAGCTTGTCTCTCGTTAACTCGTTGTCTTTTTGGCAGATGGCTTAGTCACTCTGCCCTTGATCTGCGAATCGTCATTACGTCATGAATGAAGCCGGTTCCAAGGTCAAGGTCATGTTTGAGTTACGCTGGTATGAAAGTGGGTAGGTAAAACGCTGGTACTAGTTTTCCGCAACAAGTAGTTACCCAGAAACTAGTCCGATTTCTGAGGGTTTCTGGCCGAGCTGTGGTCAGTAAAGGGTGTTGCTGTCACTTGGGATTCAGGAGACAGCTTGTGTCTGAATTACCATAAGGTAAAAAAAAAAAATGGGGAGGGGCAGCTCTTAGAATAAACGAAGAGGAGCCAATATACACCCTGAAGCATGTTTACCTTCACTGCGACAGGTAGTGCTGCTGTTCCTTGGAAATCATCTCGTGCCTTGCATTATGTATTGGACTTAAGATTCGATTTAGATCTTGCATTATGGCTGAATCTGGAGGGAGTTACAAGAGGCGAGACCCACCAGAAGTAAGAATACAGTATTGAGGAACACTGCAGCAAGCCTTTTCACTTTCTCATTTCAGTATGAAATGAGATATTCTCGTGCATCAGTTTCACATTAATCGAGACTAAGGAGCTCAACACTTCTTACGACTGAAGAACAAGTATGCACCCCACAAGGGTGCATACTCTCTTGTCTTGTGCCGGAGATTAATCTGAGCCAGACTATTGTCCTGTGCTGATCTGTTGCATCGCTCTCAAGAAGTGTACACCCACGTCCGTATTAACTACTGGGTTAAGCCCTGGTACTATCCCTTTGACTCTTAACCTTCCTCTCACAAACCTACTCTTCCACTATCCCCATTTCCCCGCTCACCCCACAAGGGTCTTACTTATTCTCTCTTGTCTTCTGAAGAACTGATCGCCCGAAAATTGTTTCGTCAGAACTGAGGCAGTGATTACTCTTCACCTTGCCACTGTTTCTGCTGTCCCCAATATTTAATCACCTCTGTATTCGACTGAAGACGCCTGTGTAGATGCAATTTTTCGACTGTAAAGAAATCCAGCTGTTGCACATGTTTTACCCGAGTTGTGTGTTGACTAATCAGGACTTCACACTAGGCTGGAAAATGGGCGATTTTCTTTACTGTCTCTGGTGGGTTCAGTAAAACTCTTTATGATAACGGGTCTGACAAGATGCAGTGTTTGTAATTGTAAATGAATGTTTTAATCATATTGTATCCACTACTTTGTGTATTCATTGTTCCATACTTACTGTACCCATTGCAGTCAGTACCCATTCAGAGATACCTGAAATTTATGCATTTCCATCCCATTGAGGTTCCTTAAAGTGGTTGACAAACGTCCACCTCCCCCCTGCCCAAGATTTTCATCTATAATTTGAAAGTAATTTTAAAGCTTGTTTATGTTCAAATGTTTGAATTCATAGAATAGGCTTTATCCATTGTATTCATTGTATTTTTTATCATTGTATTCACTGTATTTATGGTATTCCTTGTTATGTACATACTAGACACGCACAACAACCTCAGCTAGCCCCTTTAACCTTAGCCTTAGGAGAACTTGATCTAAATTACATTTTATTACGGAGAAGAATGCAAGTGGGTTGGAGAGTGCGCCGTGAGTAATATTAGCAAACACCGCGCCTGGGATTGCGGTTGTGGCTACGACTGCGACTGCGGTTGTGACTGCGGTTGCTGCTGCGGCTGTGACTGCGGCTATAGCGAAGAGGAAGCTCCTAGGGGAAATAAATCAGGTTATAATTGAGTGTTGTCGTGGATTTTGTGCATTGTTTAGTTTGTCGATAGAGAGACGGGCAGAAACAGGACAGACAGGGAAGGACAGACACAGAGACAGACCAGCACCTAATAGCAAGGGACCAAGGTACAATGTGGCACTTTAAAAATCCATCTATGCTGGCACCTTCGAGGGCCAGTTAATTGTGCATTTTGCAACATAAATTTGCAACAATTATCAAGCTTTCCATTTCCCCTCTCTTCTATCTTTAGTCTCTTCTTTATCATTATAGTTATTTATCTTTTCGTCCTTTCAAGGACGGCGCCTTGATGATGTTGAAGGACTCTTAATCCTGGGAATTGAAGCTCCCTTGAATCAGACCTAATTATGATAAATGAAACACCTGTACAACATTCGGGTATCTTTCTGGAAATGTTTCGCCATCTAGTGACTTCAGTCCAATGCAGAGAAAGGTGGAAGATGAGAAGCTTGAGGTAATCAGTCCCTCAGCCTTGAGTCGATATAATCAGTCCATCAATCTTGAAAAGAACCTTGTCGGCATTTGTCGGTTCTCTGAACCATTCATCTACCCAGTTTGTGTAGCAACTTCTGTCACTCATAAAACTCGTGCAGATTTGTTTGTACGTGTTTGTTCATTACATGTATGAGTCAGGAAGGGTGGAGAGACGGAGACGGCTGATTTAATACCAAGTTAGTTAATTATGCATATAAAATTATTTTTATTATATTTATGGGGAAGTGCTAACTTAAGAGCAAAATAATAATTATTTTTTAACGTTACTCAAACTCCTTAGCATTAAGTACAGATTATCTGTACTGTCTAGCTGACTTCCACACATATAAGACAAGTTTTTTTTTTTTTTTTTTTGTTTTTTTTTTTTTTGCATGTTTTATTCTTATGTTCGTTTTTTATTTCAGGTAAGTCGCGGAGGTGACTGGTTGAGTTACCTGATGTCCATCGTTCAGGTAAGTCTCGGAGGTGACTCTGGTTGAGTTACCTGATGTCCATCGTTCAGGTAAGTCGCGGAGGTGACTCTGGTTGAGTTACCTGATGTCCATCGTTCAGGTAAGTCTCGGAGGTGACTCTGGTTGAGTTACCTGATGTCCATCGTTCAGGTAAGTCGCGGAGGTGACTGGTTGAGTTACCTGATGTCCATCGTTCAGGTAAGTCGCGGAGGTGACTGGTTGAGTTACCTGATGTCCAACGTTCAGGTAAGTCGCGGAGGTGACTGGTTGAGTTACCTGATGTCCAACGTTCAGGTAAGTCGCGGAGGTGACTGGTTGAGTTACCTGATGTCCATCGTTCAGGTAAGTCGCGGAGGTGACTGGTTGAGTTACCTGATGTCCATCGTTCAGGTAAGTCGCGGAGGTGACTGGTTGAGTTACCTGATGTCCAATGTTCAGGTAAGTCGCGGAGGTGACTGGTTGAGTTACCTGATGTCCATCGTTCAGGTAAGTCGCGGAGGTGACTGGTTGAGTTACCTGATGTCCAACGTTCAGGTAAGTCGCGGAGGTGACTGGTTGAGTTACCTGATGTCCAACGTTCAGGTAAGTCGCGGAGGTGACTGGTTGAGTTACCTGATGTCCATCGTGCAGGTAAGTCGCGGAGGTGACTTGTTGAGTTACTTGATGTCCAACGTTCAGGTAAGTCGCGGAGGTGACTGGTTGAGTTACCTGATGTCGAACGTTCAAGTAAGTCGCGGAGGTGACTGAGTTACCTGATGTCCATCGTTCAGGTAAGTCGCGGAGGTGACTGAGTTACCTGATGTCCAACGTTTAGGCAAGTCGCGGAGGTGACTGGTTGAGTTACCTGATGTCCAACGTTCAGGTAAGTCGCGGAGGTGACTGGTTGAGTTACCTGATGTCCAACGTTCAGGTAAGTCGCGGAGGTGACTGGTTGAGTTACCTGATGTCCAACGTTCAGGCAAGTCGCGGAGGTGACTGAGTAAATATTAAACACTCCGATAAGTCGCAGAGGTGACTGGTTGAGTCGCCAAATGTCTAATAGTCAGGTAAGTTGTGGAAGCAACTGGTTGACTGAGTTATTGTTTAACGTTTAGGTAAGTCTTGGAAATGACTAGTTGTGTCACCTAATGTCCAACGTCTTACAGGTGAATGGTTGGGAGTCTCTTATTATTCAGCTGACTGGTTAAGAGTAGTTAATTAAGGTCTACCGTTTAATTAAAGCTCCTAAATCCATCAGCATTCGTACTTAATTGTTCATTCTAGGTGAAAGAAGAGGAAGTACAACATGCGAACTTTGCCCCTAAACCCTGTAGATTATGCTGCTGCTGTTTCTCACTTTTTGATGTATGTGGGGGAGGGGCGTTCAATAGCCTCGATTGTTGTGTGTAGTAACTTGTGTGTGTATTGAAAGTGTATTGCGCATTGAGTGTGTCTTGAGGATGATAGGATATTGTAATAGGACGTGTGACGAGAGGGAATATGTGGGGGCCCTTCTTTTTGTGAAGGGATTCAGAGTAACCGGTTAGCAAGACCTGAGTCCTGGAGGTGGAAAGTACAGTGCCTGCACTCTGAGGGAGGGATTTGGGATATTTACTGCTTAGTGATATCTAAACTGTCGTATCTGCGCGCCTCTGGCAAGACAGCGATAGTGTGAATGATAATTAAATTGTTTCTTTTTTTTAGTACCTTTCCTCGATGAGAGACGACCAGCGTGTTAAAAAAAAGATAGGTATTCCTTAATGGATATGAATCACACTGCTAGTTTTTTGATAGCCTAGGTTAAATATTAATAACTCCGTTCCTTAGTATGCCTATATTGAGCTTGATGCAACCAGTGTTTAAAATTTAAAACATTATTTTGTTTAGACTGCCTTGAATTTGAAAAAAATAAAGGAACAGAGTAGAGGCTTTCTGGAAGGTAGGATAGGCAACTTCATAACCCTCTTCACGGTCAGGGACAACTGTGGACCACACGTACCCCCATCTACACGCACTAGTGATCCTTTGCACACACTCGCAAGCAACCACCAGTGAGCTCCAACACGAGGATACACATGCAAAGAAAACACCCGGGTCAGGAATCCAGGGATTGATACTCATACACAAAAAGACGTACACAAGAAGTAGTATATACACAAAAGGGGTACTATGAAGCTCTTGGAGCAGGGAGAGAGTGGACCTAGTAACGACCGGCGCAGAGGCGGGGCCAGGAGTTACGAATCGACCCCAGCAACCACAAATAGGTGAGTGCTGTCTCTCTCTCTCTCATTAGTATTGTATCCAAACCTTCGACAGACTGACTGTTACGAGACTATCAACCAAGTGCAGTAACTAAGTCTCTCCGTCTTGTGACTGTGTGGAACCAACTTGGCTTCTCCACCACGTGCCGTCACTGACAGTCTCTCGTCACCTGGCCATCAAAACTTTGGAGCCCGGTCCCTGGACCCATTGTGTACCTCTGTAATCTGTAAATACCTTTGTAACTTGTCATGATTGTGACTAGACCTACCTGGAGTTCATTACCTTTGTAAATTGTGAGTTCATTACCTTTGTAAATTGTGAATTCATTACCTCTGTAACTTGCTCAGCTATCAAAACTTTGAGGCCCAGTCCCTGGACCCATTATGTACCTCTGTAATCTATTGACTACCGCCCACAGGATGGGTATGGGGTGCATAATAAACATATTAAACTAAACGTCACCTGGATACCTTCCAGTAGGAAACAAGGACAAGTATGGCTGAAGAAAGCGCTCAAAGTTTGGAAGAAGAAATTAAAAAGGTGAAGAAGGCTTTGTTGAAAATGAAAGAAAGGGAAGTAATAACTGAAAGAAAATACCAAGAGCAGAAGAATCAGCGACAAAGGAAAAAAGTCATCCACAGAGACGTACTCATGAAACCCCCAGGTGGTGATAAGATGCATCTAGAGAATTAGTGATATGAAACAGTGCAATCTGGAGGAAAAAATATTGGGCGGAAGAAAGATCATCTATGAACTTAAGGCTGACGGTAGGCCAGGAAGAAGATGGGAGGAAGAGGAACATGAGATTGTGTCGATCATTGAGTATATAGGAAGCAGGGAGGAATTAGAGAAGATGAAAAGCTTTCAGAGGCTCTGGAAAAACCTACAGGACAAACAAACAACCTTCTGATTACAAGCAGGTCCAATAAATCTTGAGGTAGCAAGTGTTCTTTAGTGATATCAGATATCAGAGGTCATGTTCTTGCTTTGATAAACCCCCTGCCCTACAGGCAGATGTCAGTATATGACTATCAGTTACACTATCTTATGTACCCAAACTATCAGCATAGGGGTTCTCCAGGGTAGCGCTCTTGGCTCACTTATTTCCCATACTTGGAGTGATACAGAAGAGAAATGGAGAAGGAACAGTTGAGAAGAATGTAAAGAGTCGTCAGATACAGGAAGGAGAGGCAGAGTGCTCACCTATATGTGGTTGCAAAGGTCGAGTCCGTGTGTGTGTGTGTGTGTGCGCGCGTGTGTGTGCGCGTGTGTGTGCGCGTGTGTGTGCGCGTGTGTGTGCGCGTGTGTGTGCGCGTGTGTGTGTGCGTGTGTGTGTGTGTGGTGTATATGATCGTATGTACATCTGCTTCAACAGGTCCCATATGTTGTTTGCCAGCAAGGAAATCCCTCCGTAATTGAATTGGAGCCTGGGTCATTTATATCCTTCATTGTCATCTACTGCAGCACCTTTCCTTTCCTGTCCTTGAGTTAGTCCTTCCTTTCCTGAGAGGGGGTCCTCCCCGCCCTAGAGGTGATCCTCCTCTTCCCGTATCCTCTGGCTAAGTACTTCTTTTTTCTTCCACTACACCAAATAATTTCTCTAACTTTCCCTCCTTTACTGGTTGCCTCCCTGCACCCTTGTGGGCTAATAATTATAAATTTCTGCACGTTGATCCATTTATAATAAATGATCTAATGTATCAGCCCTGATCCCGACGACTTTTTTTTTCCTGTCAGTTCCTGGAATACGGTGTTAATCTCTCTTCATTTATAATGATTTAATGTGAATCTGTTGTTGGCAGACCATTTGTAAGTGATAACTTTGAAGAACGATACTATTACGTTTTGGCTGTGTTTACTGTCTCGGTGTTTTTTGTCGATGTGTTTACTGTCAGCAAGTTGTTCCTGTCACCTAATGGTTATTTTTCGAATTAAAAACTAGCTACTTTTTTCTTAGACTAAGAATGTCCATCGTTTGCGTTGGAAATACCATGGTGGTATTGGTTTATTTGTGAGGAAACAGGATACGTGTCTTGACCTAACTGATGATCACTACCTAGTAGTGTCCTCGGATGATAAATGTTATGTGATGTGTGAGGAAAGATTGACTTGTATCGTGTAAATTAAGTTCATGTTGATGCAAAGAGTTACTTGCAAAAGCAAGTACAAGTAAGTTTACTATTCAAGGCAGCGGGTTCTGAATTGTAGTGGTTCCAAAGCCACGGCTGTCGTACGAGATGGTTTTCTTAGTAATGAATTGTGTTTATAGAACTTTGTAGGCGTAAATTCACATCAAATTTTGAGTTGTGTAGTATTTAAGAGGCATGAGAAGCTGGACTTTCTTTGGGAAGCTGGGCTTGTGTGTCGAATGTTTTGTGGGGGTAGGTGGAGCTCACTAGCCGGGTGTTGTGAATTTCTCCCGTTTTTCTGACGATGAATGACCTCTGAGTTTAACACTTCCCTATGATTATAACAATAATAAACAAACAGTGAGATTTCAAACAATAATATTAACATGGACCAACAGAGACCCAACAAGAACGTCAAAACCAACTGATGTTTGGTAAGACACGCACAGCGTCTTCCCCCTCCATTACATATCCCCTTCCCCTGTCCCCTCACCCCTACCCCTATCAACCACACACCCCTCCCTGCCCTCTGGTTCACTTGATGTGCTTTCAGCTTTGCTGGTGAGCAACAACATGAATGAGATAAGTCCAGTGAGAATGATGGATGGAGGTAGGTAAAAGGAAATTTCGAAAGAGAAGGAAAATGATAAGGATAAGCAGGAAGAGGAGGAGAGGGTGCAATTGACGTATGTAGGCTTGGGTAATTACAAAGAATAGAGAAAAATATACAGGGAGATAGAGCTTTAATAACGTGATTAGGTACACGAATAACTTTTACCCAAAACTTAAACAGGGCTGAAGTTTATTCTGACACAAAATATGACATTCTTAAATACGGCCCATAACAGTGCTAACACAGTTACCTGCCAGGGAATCGAACCCGGGACCTTACGATTGTGAGTCCAGTGCTATCATCATTGAGCTTCAAGGCACCTCGGAGGAAAAGAAAGAGAGGGAGTGTATGTTCATCAGAGAGAGTGGTGATTTTACCACCGTCAAGCTCCTGGGGGACCGTGGTAAGACTCATCAACTAAAACACTCAACATCTTAAAAAAACAACAGACATTTATATCTGATGTCCTGAATTTCAGATGCATTTACTAGAATTTCTAGAACATTATTAACAAGATTGCAAGGGTCGGTAAGGGAAAATCTAATGCATATTTATGTTCATAATTTTCTCACACTTTGGAGAGAAACCTTTGACTGCGTTTTGGTTCGTCTTGGGCCAATATCAGCTGAACGGATCGAAACGTCGTCAATGTGTGTGGTGTTAGGTCTTCCGTGTTTGTAGTTACAGGAGCAGATCTCATCTATACTTGCAAACTTTAAATACATAAAATTTTTTCGTTTTTCCTAAAATTTTTCACTCCAAGAACGGGTTATTGTTTTATCCACGGTATAAGAACATAAGAAAGACGGAACACTTTTTTTCATTTTTGTTACCGTATATAAGATGGTTTCTTATTTAACTGAAATGGAATGAAATTTAACAGACTGATTTTTACCCCAAAATTCTATGAAATCCAGCTGTATAGTCCTTGTGGCTTAGCGCTTCTTTTTGATTATAATAATAATCTATGAAATCCAGTATAGTTGAAAGATTTAGATTTTACTGCCGAAGCTGCTAGTTTGTGTGCACCTCATTTCCATGGTGTGGACAGTAGCTCGCAAGAACATATGGATGCACACAAAGCCTTGTAACTAGGCCCCAAAAGGGTTTACAGGAGTACATCTGGATTAATATCTACAGCTGACGTTTCTGCTTTAAGCAAATTTAGGAAATTTATTTAATATGTCTAATATATTATTTTCATTAATAAGATATCTTGGCAAATCACATAGGGCATTATATGCTTTATATATTCCTCGACAAGTTGACAATTCAGCACATAGTGTTCAAGATAGTGACCAAAGGGCTGACCTCATTCTTTGCAGCTGGTTTGATCATGTGCGTGTCTGCCAAACTGCCAGAAGTACTTTTAATTAACCCGAGCCTGGTCACTACAACAGTGTGTTCACATTGCAGGTTGCTCCATAAACATATTTACTTTCATGTTATCATAATGGGTTATAGATCTAATCAGGTTTCTAAGTGCATTCCTGTTGAATTTAGTTTCATTATTTACTTCTCTCCTAATATTTTTCCTAATGCTAGACACAAACACACGAAAGTTAGAGTTTACATTTTCCTTCAGGGAACTTTTTTGGACTAACTTATCAACGTTATCATGAAGGAGTAACCCAGTGTGTGATGGAATCCAAAACAGTTGTGCATAAATTTCTTTTTTTTTCAGGATTTTTTAGTATCTTCATCTGGCTTCTTTAGCGAGCATGTTATTAGTTATTATGCGAGTCAAGAGCCTTCAGTGATAACATAGAATCAGTGATAATCATAGAGTTAACGACAGTGTCATAAGTTAACTGTAGCGCAATTCAGTTGTAAGTATCGAGGGGAAATAAAAAAAATTAATGCCATTCAAAAGTAGCATTAAATTCTGAAGGTGTTCGGTGCACCTGTACAACAACACAACTGGATGAGACAGCGGCCGTGGTCCACATGACACATGTAACAACACCACCATTCATCACCAGTCTGTCCTAACCTTCCCCCCTCTCTCTTTCTCTCTATCTCTCTCTCTGCTTAGGGATGCAACTAGAGTTCCTG
Organism: Cherax quadricarinatus; assembly: GCF_038502225.1. Taxonomy (NCBI): domain Eukaryota; kingdom Metazoa; phylum Arthropoda; class Malacostraca; order Decapoda; family Parastacidae; genus Cherax; species Cherax quadricarinatus. The sequence goes on along the minus strand of NC_091359.1, from coordinate 9,654,752 downwards.
TATTGGCTTAATATCCTGTCAAATATTATCCTATCTTTGTTCAAATCAAAGACTTCTCCCGAGTAACGTTAATTATAGGTAAGCATCGTAAGTTATAAATGCCAGTTCATATATAATTAATCATTATCTTATTCTTCCAGTTACATCCATATTCTACAAAAAATAATAATTACTACATCTTGGTTAACAAGAGCTCTTACTGAGATGACAATATAAATTCAGTATAGAGGCTTATGAATTAGTAATAAGTTCTGAGGTTATATTATTATTATTATTATTATTGATATATTTTATTCGTTGTCGAATGCTCTTTTTTTTTTTTGTCATGTAGTAGTGACGAAGTTTAAAGAAAACATTATCAATTTTTAAAAACTGTTTAACAAAAAATCGGGTATAAATTGGACGAGAGTGTAAGAGTGATGTTATAACAGAGTAATACAGTATGAAGAAGCACAAAACAGCGTAAGCGTTTATAATAACGATGTTTCGCTTTAAGGGACGCTTCCCTTGAAGTGAATCGTCGTTATAAAGGGCACTTTTGCTGTTTTGTGTGTCGACATCATTCATTCGTCTGGTCACAGCCTCTTCTGTCAAAAATTATGCAGCTAGTCACACCACATGAAAGTATTGGTTGCAGGTTATGTTATGAGATACCGACACCATGGTAGGGAGAATATAATGAGACACGTGCAACACTTCAGTATGTATTGTGGAGACGTTTCACTGGCCAATTACGTTATCAGATCCAATATAGAGAATAGTTACTGGTGGTGGTGGAAGACGAGAAATATATTGAGTTTGTCAATCCTTCAATTTTTTTTTTATGAATCTGAAGGTTCCCGAGGATGGAGACTCGTATACCGAAGACAGATAAAGTGAAGCTAACTGCTGCACTTTATCACAGGTGGGTGAGTCCACCAGTTAAAGTAGCTTATGCAAATAGGTTAGAATAGCGTAGTAGTCTCTGTATCAAGATTCCAAGATCTTGCTGTGTGAGACTAATAATGGCATATAAAACCGACAAGCAAATGAATAAAAAAAACTTGTACAGCTCTTGAGTATCTTTATTGTGGAGACGTTTTGAAACATAACCAGGATGGAGGATGTTAACAGCAGACGTGTCAGCCACCGCGGCGTGCACTAGTGTCATAAAGTGATGGTAAACACCACAACAAATATTTTAGGGGAAGAGAACCAAACGCAGGATTCTGGAAGAGGTTAATATTTATTTTTCCGAGAACATCGAGCAGGACAAGGTAATGTACTAGTTGACTTGGTCCCATCGTCTACTTCATCCACGAGTCTTACATGAAAATTATTATTCATCCCTAGTTCCTCATCTTGCCTATCTTACATCATCCCTGGACCTTTCTCATCCTCCACCTTTGACCTCTCTCAAGCTGACCTCAGGGTCGTCTTATAAGGCGATGTATCTGCTTTTTTGTATAGCGTCCAACCATGAATGAAACGTTACAGCAGTACTAAGGGTTTTCTCTGCACTATAGTGAGTTTTTCTCCACTTCTCGGCTTAAACCATTATTTACTACGATAATCATAGTCGGTTGGTAGACAGAAACCATCCAGGAACTCCCGTTCTGTTATATGACAAAGAAACGGAAGCCTGTTAAATATTTTGCACTCTGGTAGCCCTTGTGGCTTAGCGCTTCTTTTTGATTATAATAATAATAATTTGCACTCTGGTAAGATTGCTGATTATTTCCTTTCTCTGTCAAAAACATGTAAGCTGTCAGATAAATCTTAGCAACTACTTATATTCAGTATACACTAATCTCTACTTGCCTGTGTTCCTTAATAAAGATTAATCTTCTAACGTCACATTTGCAACTTTTCCAGGGAGTAGTAGGTTAAAATCCTCCGATAGCCATGCTTGTCATAAGTAATTAAAATGCCTGGAACCATGAGATTTTTTTTTTCATAAAAAAAAAAAAATGGAACTTGCGCCCAGCGAATGTTAACAGTTCGGATATTAAGAAAGAAGTGATGTATATAACTATGGGCTTTTCAGAAAATGTGAAAATGTTAAAAAATGCAATGCAGTCTTGCAAATATATATCTTTACATCAGAGGTTTACAATACCGACAGTTTAATGATAAAGATACCTTGGTGTTGCTTGTGTTCTACTGAACAATCTTACAAGTTTTTTTTTACTATTGTTATTATTATTATATGCTTTGCATTAAAGGAGGTTTTATGTCTTACCATTACGTGAAATAAAAAAAATGGTCTGTTAGTGTGACAAAACAATTGTTGAGAGAAGAGAAAGAATAGTGTGATTTAGAATAAATGTGGGAAGTTGATAAGTGGATAATAGTCAGTGTTTATTCCTCTAACCTCCAAGTGCAGAGAGAGAGAGAGAGAGAGGAAAGGAGAGATAGAGGTTTTAAGCGAATGTTTGATAATGTTTGGCGTTCCAATTTAAATTAATTATGCTTTACTAGAGGTTTGATAATGGGCAAATTTTTAAAGAGGTGCGAGACGATCTTAGTACTCCATTTAAGTGGATCTTTTAAGCAAGGATGTGTGATGTCACTTTGTGTGGGCAAAGGTACAAACATGAACAATTTCTTATTTCGAAAAACTACTTCCCTGCCTAGTTGTGTCTTTGTCCAGTACAAATAACTTGATCTGTATACTTGGATTGGATGAAGATATTTATCCAGTTTAGATAGACTTGCTCTGCATACTAGGGTTGGATAAAGATATTTATCTAGTTCAAATAAAGACTTATTCTACATGTGTTTTAGTGCAGTGTAAATAACAGGTACAAACAGGCAGGAATGAGTCGCCTTAGTTCGGTCTTGTACATTGCTGAGGAGTCAGAGCGACATGCACGTATGTGAGAGCAATATTGTGCTTTTCATAGAGTTTTATAGAAGCTGCTGTCATCCTAGTATGACATGCACCTGAACACTGTGATTTTCATGGCTAGCCTGCATGCAAGATTCATCACTTGGTTCTTCATAATCATTGCAGTCAGATTTCACCTGCAGGATATCATTATCATTGTGTGTCAAGTAAGAATATCGTGCTGTGTCGAAGAAAAATGCCTGGGAGCCGTAGTGCAAATATGGCGAGTCAGAATTCTCCATTCATAGGCCATATAGTCACGCTATTATGCAATCTCTTGTCATTTACAAGATATGCTCTGTGGGCACCATTAGCCCGTACGTATGGAGACTTAACTCGCACTACAGTAGCGAGAAGCCCTGAAGGCAGTGTACTGAAGCAACACAAAAAATGTATTTCTAGTATATAATTAGTGTCGATCCGAAGAAGTCGTGGTCACATATTAAATCGTCAGTGCGTTATATTTTAGACAAGTATGGCGTGCAGTACTGGTCACCATATTTAAGGGAAGATATTTACAAACTGAAGGTTGTCCAGCACCCAGTGACACACACGGTACCAACATTAAATAATAAGAACTTAATCGTGCTAGGCGATGAAAGAAGGTGTTAAAACGCATTGTAAATAATTTTCATTTAGAAAACACTTATTTTAGCTACACTCAGTAACTGGTGCCTCATTGTGGAGAGGTTCAGCTACACAGCTGATCTAGGATGCATCTGGTAACTTATTCGCTTATGTGAAGGTAAAATGACTATATCCCCTAGCCTTGAATTTGACATCAGCTGCACAGTAGTGATAACTAAGCCAAGGTTCAGCTGAAGTCTTGGTAACACATGCTGATACATGATACACTAGTGCTGGTTATCCTAGAGGTGCGATGTGTTGGTCAGGTTGCCACAGTTGATGCTTCTTTTTGAATTGTTGGCATATTTGAAGAAATGAGAACAAACTTGACATCTGAAGAACCGATATATAAAAACTGAAAGTAAGAATGTTTTCAGGGATTTCAGTCACGAATGAGTCCAGAGAAGATTAAGTATTATGTGTGGGAATGTTCACACTTTTTCACATCAAAAATTGCAAGAAGTTCAACAGTGTTACTCTGTGGTTCTGACTTAGGTCATCCACAATTATAATGTGGTAGCTGTTATGCTGCAATAGAAGGGAATCTGGGTTGACCGTCAGGATGTGGATTACCTATGCACGCTGTCAGGTTTATACCTATATCTTACCTTTGATATAACCTTAATGAGTTCCGAGAGTTTTTCTATTCTCGGAGGCCGGCCATAGGCCAGGCTCGTCTGTGTTTGCCTGGTCATCCAGGCTGTTGCTGATGGTGGCCGACTGACCCACATATCCATCACAACCTGGTTGATCTCGGATCTGGTGAAGATAGTTGTCCAGTTTTCTCTTAAAGATTTCTACACTTGTCCCAGCAGTGTTTCTGATATCTTCTGGTAAGATGTTGAAAAGTCTGGGGCCACAGACGTTGATACCGTGTTCCCTTACTGTGTCCACTGCACTCCTGCTTTTCACTAGGTTTATTTTGCGCTTCTTCTTATATCTCTCACTCCAGTATGTTATGGCAATGTGCAGATCTGGGACAAGGCCCTCAAGCACTTTTCATGTATATATTATGTATCTCTCCTCCGCTTTAAGGCGTTCCCAGTAATTTAAATGTTTTATTTGCTCTATGCGTACCAGTAAACGATCTCCGTTTCAGCGCTGATATTTCTCCTGCCCTGAGAGAGAACAGTTTATTTGAAAATTTTCACCAGTAGAATTATTTCTCTTGTTTTGAAAGTTATCATTATCTACCCCGTCACTCTCCTGGCTGTCGTGACCTTGATCTTATTGTGTACTTTGAAAGAGGTCAGCAGACATAATTATTCCTAAGTCCTCCACGTGTTCCTTTCGTTCTGTTTGAATACCCTCTTGAGTTTTCATTTTTTCCACACATAAGCTGCTGGAACCTATCACCACCGAACGTCATGTTCTCCACTACCCACTGGAAAGCACTGCTTATATTTTCCTGCAATTTTTCAGCCTTTTTCCGAAGTGACTTTTATATTTATTTTAGTGTCATCTGCAAAAGATGATACAAAACTGTGACGGGTGTTTTTATCTATGCTATGAGGATAATAAACAGCAGAGGTGCCAGGACAGTGCCCTGGAAAACTTAAACTCTTTACCTCGCTGATGCTGGATTTTGCTGTGTTTACTACTACTTTCTGTGCTCTGTATGTTAGGAACCCGAAAATCCATCTGCCTACCCTCCCCGTAATGCATATGACCCACATTATGTGTGCAATCACTCCATGATCGCATTTATCAAAAGCCTTTGCAAAATCTGTTTATATCACATCTGCGTTTACGTTTTCTTCCAACGCTTCCGTAGTTTTGTCATAGTGGTTCAGCAGCTGTAACAGGCACGATCGTCCTGCTCTAAAACGGTGCTAGTTTGGGCTATGCCGATTGTGCTGTTCCATGAAATCTGTAACCTGACATTTCATTACTCTTTCGAAGATTTTTATAATGTAGGAAGTTATGGCTACTGGTCTGTACAGAGTTCGCATAGAGGATAAGTTAGTCGATGCGTTGTATACACCATGTTAAAAATAAATTTTAAAATGAGAGCTAACATCTTGAAGACGCTCGTGTTTACCGTCACTGCCACAATATCTTCTTGGCATGTTGCCATGGAAAAAAATCTCTTACACTGCCGGTTTCAGATCCCAGGATTCTCACCACTCACGTTTGTGGTGTTTTCTTCTAATCTCCCAGCGTTCGCTTTCCAAATGGGACTTTTATGTTGATCTTACCTGTGCTCGGGTCTTCTTATGAACTACTGCCGAAATTCTGTCATTTTTTTTTCATCGTGATTTTATTATGCTTGAGAAAAATATGTAAAATTTTCACTGAAAATGAGACTTTTCACTGCATTGTCCTGTGTTCACTTAGCACACCTTTTTTTTTACGGAATTTATTCTTCAAAATTGTATCCCAGCATCGGCCTTACTCAATTTACCCGATACTTTTTTTTTTTTACCACTCGGAAAGGTTTATTCACTGCTAGTATCTGAGGTTTGTCAATATCTTAACTCATATATGGTGGTCAAAACTGCAAGCAGTGTTCTGGAATACAGTAGTACGCATTATTAACATGAATCTTAGTCTCGGGTTTGTTTATGTTGATACTTATCTTTCCCAGTACAGTGTGAAAATTAATCTTTAGGACGCTCGTGGCTTGACCTGACCTTGGCTGTCTGTTACCTCTCCTCTTCACTCGACCTGTCTTCGGGCTTTGTTCCCTTTCTCTCTCTCTCTCTCTCTCTCTCTCTCTCTCTCTCTCTCTCTCTCTCTCTCTCTCGACATGACTACAGGGCCTCAAGTAAGTTACCATTGAAGCCTAAAATTGTTTGGCCATCTTTCATGCCTTTAATCGCAGTTGGATTTTGTCACGTTAAATCATGTTGAATGTACTTAATCACACCTCTTTGGAATGGCTGCAATCTTTAATTGCTGATGTATCTTTAGTACAGGATAATGCACAGAAGGTTTAGTCTACGTATATGCAAATTTAACAGTTTACTAACATAGTTATATAACTTGGAATCGTTGGACTCTGAGCAATAACTGAAGAATGCCTTATCTGATAGGATTCAAACTTTTAAGTGATGGTGGGCTTCATTAATTGAAAATTTGGCATTCACCTTGATCTGTGTAAATATTAACTTTCCAGTTTTATTAAATAAATTGGTTTCCATACAGTAACTAGAGAATGTCTCGTCTGATCTTCTGATGTGTTCAGTCCATCTTAAGACTGATGGAGTGAACACATCGACTCCTGGCGGAGGGACTGATTTCCTCAAACTCCTCATCCACTGTTCTCCTCTGTAGGGATTGCTCTGCGTACGAGGTTACTAATTCAGTTTCTTTTGTTGTTTTTCTCCACTTGGTTTAATTTGTAAATTCTTTGTTTAATGTCGGTCAACTTTTATATAATCTAGTTATCTCTTCATTTCCTCTTTATATTTTTTAAGTCTTTTGCTCTAGTTATTTTTCACATCCTCTTATAACTTTTTATGTGTACTTTATTAAGATTTTTCGCTGTGTTTGTTGCCTCTTCGTATCGTCATTCTACCTCTGTGCTTGGAATTATATAATTGGAAGAGATAATTCTCTGCCACAAGGTTAATAGAGTTTGATATAATTTAGCTCATTAAGTAATTAACCTCTGTAACCAGGTAAGAAAGTTCACCTGGGATTAGTAGAACATTTCAGTCATGTGAAGGTCAGGGTCGTCTACAACTAACCCAAAGATTGCAGGTAAATGTACATGATGTTTGGTCCTTCTTGAACCATTGTAAATAAAGGTTTGATTCATATTAGTGGTAGTACACAATAACAACAAATTGCAGAATAAGACATGTGCAACATGTGGGTTTCCTTATTGCAGAAATATTTCGCCTGCAACAGGCTTCTTCAGTCGAAATGTTTAGTCAATATAGATATCTAAATGTTGCACAAGTCTTGTTCTTTAATGATTTGATAAACTAGTCTAGGACGGGTCAAACATTTTCCAATTTCATCTTTAATTTCTAGGTTAGTTGTGAACTGTTTTCTACGTTCTTGTCTTTTAGGATTACCCTTCAGTGCCTACACGGGATGTGATATCAGTATTGAACATAATAGCTATAAGTCTAGTATGATGAAATAACAATTGGTGCAGACCAAACCTTTATTACAGACAGTATTTCGGGAACACGTTTGTGACTTAATAAATCCCACTGTGTTCGAAACATGTTCTGTAATAAAGATATAAGTCAGACGTATAAGTCTGGTCCAAAAACGAGAAGAAACCAGAGGAAACCTGATCACAACTTATAAGATACTTAGGAACATGCACAAGATTGGTAGGGGCAAACAGTAATAAGAGAAAAAATAACAAGGAAACACAGCCGAAGGCTGGAAGTGCCAGTGAACCAAAGTAACATTAAAAATACTTCTTCCAGTGTGATGGTAGCGAGTTCATCAGTGCATTAGGAAGGAGTGTAGTGAAGGGCAACTCCATACATGGATTCGAAGGAAAATATGACGAAGCTCAAAAAGGGGCAGGGAGTAAACCACACCTGGTAATTGAAGTACAAAGTTGGGTCCAGGGATCTAATACTCCAAGACACAACTAGGTACATATATACAGGAACTGAAAGACTTGTTAAAATAATGGTATTCAGTATTGACAAGAGGAATTAAGAGACTTGTTTAGCACTTGGTTAAACCACGGTAAGGGTGATGTTTGAACTCATGGCGAATCGTAAAACTCCAGGATAGTGCGTAAGCCACTCGGCCAACTGGCTACAATAAGATTCTTATAAGTATATTTATGCATCATAGGGAGGTTAGCATGGGTCCATGGTTTGTTTGCAATCGTGTTATTACGATTTAGTGAGTCATGAAAACACCTGGATAGCTTTATTTGAAGACATTTCGCAAACCAGTAACTTTCCAGTTCAATTCCGAGATGATATCCGAATATATTCTTCGTGTATCATTTTTGTATTGAATTGGCCAAGCGTCTTCAAATAGAGATACGCAGGTGTTGCACATGTATCTCATTCCTCACCAGAAGACTTCGTTATCAGTCAAGTGAAAAAAATATAAATTAGACCCAAGAACTGAGCTCTGTCTTCCATCTTACCATCAGATGAGTAGGCGAATATGTAAGTATATATACTTACCTCTCCATTATATTATATGTAATCATTTGTTCACAATTTCTGCCATGTGCGTGTGCTTGTGTAATTTTTTGTGAACATTGTTGAAGAAAGTGCAAAGTTGCTCTCTCATAGTGCAGGAGGCTGACCAGTGTGTACCAGTCGACTCATTACTCGGTCTAGTCACTACCTTAGACAGACAGCAAAATATATCTTATTTTCATTTAATTATCAGCAGGTGGATTAGCGTTACGGCAGCAAATTAGGATTTTTTTGTGCGTATGTATGTATGTATTCACTTATTTGTGGATGCAAGGGTTGAGTCTCAGTTCCTGTCGTACCTCTTAACCTCAAACAACTAGGTTCACAAGTTTCCTGTCTCGTAGTCCCTGTCGACTCTATCCTTAAAACTGTGTATCTAGTCTGTTTTGAGTTTGCTACTACTACATGTTTCCTGTTTCTGAATACCCTGACGCTGACATAATTCTCCCTAGGATTCCTGTGACGCTTTAAATTCTTTCCCTGTTCCCAATCTGTACCTCGCAGACGCTCCCTGGGTGCCCCATCATGCAAGTTTTCTTCGTATCTTGTATGTCGTTAGCAGGTCTCCCTTGGCTCTTCTAAAGTTAAGTTGGGTTAGGTAAGGTATATCAGGAAGCAGAACAGGTGTTTACTGACACGAGTTTGCCATATGATGACCTGCAGCTGGATCTTTTGGCCATCGGAGCGAGGCCTTCCGCTGGCTTACCGGTGTGGGTGTATGCGTGCTAAGCAACTTGTGCTGACCTCTTAACATTTCTTATCTCGGTAAATTGTTATATTAACAGAGTTCTTGCTGTTGCATCATTGAAGTAAATTTAAAATTTTATTTCGCGTTCTTGTATTTTAGTGCTGTATTATGTTGTATTTTTATTATTGTAGTAATTTCAGTGGTTGACACGGAGTCAGTGTCATGTTTTGTTATTGTTCAAATGTTTCTCTTTCAATAACAGTACTACTACTAATAATAATATTTCGACTGCTGCACTGTATCATTATATTTCAATGACAGTTTGGTGGAACAGAAAGCAACAGGTGGATGTTGTATTCATTATCATCTTGGTTATGGCTCACGAAATCGTAATAACACGATTTACAAACAAACCACATGGGTTCTAACCCCACCCGTACCATGATCTGTGTTATGTCTTCATTAAAATTTATCCCATGATGGTACTATTATGATCGTATTATTCGCAGAACTTTATAATTTCAGACATGCGCCAGAGTTCCAAATTTAGGATACATTAGTTATGAACTTCAACGGGAAGGTAAATGTTTTACTCGTATTAGTTTATCGTCGGCACCTGCTGCTGCAGTTGTACTGCATCACCGTAATAAGAAAGTGAAGTTGGTTTTTCCAAGTGTGTTTGAGGTATCACCATGACGTTGGCAGTGAATCAAAATGCAGCACCTGTGTGTGTGTGTGTGTGTGTGTGTGTGTGTGTGTGTGTGTGTGTGTGTGTGTGTGTGTGTGTGTGTGTGCGCGCGCGCGTGTGTGTGTAAGGGGAGTTTGTATGCATGTGTATGTTTGTAGGTGTGCATGTTTGTGGTTTGTAAGTGTGTGTGTGTAATGCGCGCGCGTCCTTTAGCACCTGACGGATAACTGGAGATTTTTTGCATCTTCCACCTTCAGTTGAGTTAGTTAACTTCATGGTGACGAAGGGCTCTTGATCTAATTAATTGGAGTTATCATCCTCTTCCTTGGATCAATCCTAATCACCTACCATTCCCCAGGTGCGATATGATCCCTAGAGACTTAACCGTAAATATAATAATTAGCGTTAGGCAGCAGTGTTGTGGTCTTGTGCGAGTGTCTTGAGCCTTTAACACTTAATATATCTGCAACACAGCAAAGACTGTCTTGAACATTTAACACTTAATGCATCTGTGACACAACAAGGTTTGTCTTGAGTACATAGTATGAAAGATATGTGTGACACCTAGCAGGGGATGAGTGTGGTGAGTACTTAACATATAGCATGTATGACACATGGAAGGGGGCGAAAGTTGTGAGTATTTGAGGTATACATAGCAGTTAATGTATCTTTGACATTCAACAGAATGTCAAAGATACATTAACTTGACTATATAAAGTTTAATCTATGTGGCACATAGGGTGTGGGAGTTCCTCAGTGCATATTAGTTAATATATATTGACACAGCAAGGAGTGTGTCTTTAAATACATAACACATGTCACACAGCGGACCTGCAAGCCTTGCTCCTGGACACCATTCCCGGACGTATGATTCCTGTATCAGTGGATCACTAGTTACGTTCACCCAAACTACTTTTATCAAATAAAATAATTTCACGAAATACCACTAATGAAACTGATATGAATGGAGGTTTAAACAGTACTTAATTTATTAGTTATTTAGGCTTGGGTTATTAGGAAGGTGATGTGGTCCCCGGCAGCGCGGTACAAGAACAGCAGCACCTGTGGAGCTGTCATGATACAAGTTTGCAAGTGTCAGTGTCCCTAAGGTGGTGTGGGAGGGTGGTGTGTACTGTATGGAACTTCTCGCCCTCCTTGAGTTACTCTATGTAAATATATGTTTAGTAAGTGTAATGATGTGTTAGTCTTGTGAGAAAAGTGCGCTGTGCGATCAATTTTCACCCGAGTGATGACCGAGAATATAACAAGTGACATTTAGCCTACACCAGAAATGTATTTGGGGCGCTAATTAAAGTGACTAGTAAATATAACAGCAGAGGATGGACTGTAACAGTGTGACTAGTAACGGAACAGGAACTCGTGTGTAACAGTATGACCAGTAACATAATAGGGATGACCACCTGTATGTAACATTGTGATCAGTAACAACAAGATAGGGAGGATTCTACTTGTGTATAGCAGTGTGACCAGTAACAATAGGGAGGACTACATGTGTGTAACAGTGTGGCCCGTAAAATATTAGAACAGAAAGAACTGTCTGTACATAGTGTGACCAGTAACATAACAGGATAGGGAAGACTGTGTAACAGTGTGACCAGTAACATAATAGGGAGGACCCTACCTGTGTGTAACAGTGTGACCCGTAAAATAATAGAACAGTGTGATCAGTAACATAAAACAAGATCTCTACTTGTGTGCAACAGTGAGACTAACGTACACACAACAGGAAGGACTCTGCCTGTTTGTAACAGTGTGACCAGTAGTACTGTATAAGATGGCAGGCAGGACTCCGGTGAGAGTGCTCAGCCACCGGGAGGAACATATTATTTTGAATTTATTCGAGAGGAACCATTACCTGATGCAGGTGTGATTCAAGTGCTGATATTCGTGAGGGTACCGTTGGCGCTGTAGCACGGACATAGTTAATTCGAGGAACCGTTGTTTTGCAATATAGCAATGTTACATGCACTGAGACGTGTGTATCAGTGTACATAAACCCTTGTCTGGTGGTATCCTGGTAATATGGTCTTAATGACCGTGTAGTTGCTTAGTATTAATTATAGTATATCAAACAACTAACAGAGTAGCGTGGCTTCGGCAGGAAGGTCTCGCTACCTGTGTGTTCAGGTAACAATAAGTGCCCCGAGATACGCCCTTGTCACCTAGGGTAAAAAACTACAAAAAAGTCCTCCTACTGTTTCCCTGAACAGTGATGACTACACAGTCGTTTCACTATATCCAAGTATCCAAACTTTAACAATATATTTTTATTTAGTTAAATTTACGTAGTGTTACAATTAAACAATGTATATTTTCTGAAGATATAATATGGATCTAGTGCATAATAATTTTATTATTATTATTATTATTATTATTATTATTATTATTATTATTATTATACTTCACAAATAGATTTTTCCTTAGGGAAACTTAATTTTATCAGGTACAATAGCAAGACCATTGTAGTGTCAGGATCTTGATACAGATGCGAAAAGATTCACTAGGCTTGTCGTAATTTAATGTCAGAAACTGTGTCCGGAAATGGAAAAAAAATTATTGTATGGGAATTGTAGTTGTATCAGGATAATTGTTGATGTGTGGAAGTAGTTGTTGTATGTGAGTAGTTGTTGTAAGTAGGGTGTTAGTAATTGTTACATGGAGGTGGTAGTTCTTCTATGGGGATTGTTGTTGTTTGGCTGTACAGGGATTGTTGTTGTCGAATGAGGATAATTATTGTGGGTGCTTGTTGTTACCCAGACATAGTGATGGAGCAGTGTGCGGGCTAATGTTTGCTCTTGTCGGTTCTGAGTGTAATATTTTGTTGTATTCTTCAGGAGATTTGTCTTGAAATGTATTTTTAGTGTCTTTGCGTAGTAAAATTTGTAATACTGAGGTAATGGCAGGGAATTACTCCACCCATCTACTTTTCTCTACTTCATTAATTGCCCTTCTTCCTATTTCACTCATGTTTTCATCCTCTTCCCTATTTCCATATTTCCCTTCCATATCTATTTCCATCTCTCCCCTCCTTCCATCCACCTCCGCGTCTATTTCTTCTCTCCCCCGCCGCTTGTACTGCATTACCCTCTTATAACCCTCTCCCTTCGTGGCCTTCACATTCTCCTCCCCGTTCTGTTATCCCCCTCATTCTCTTCCCCTACTCTTCTCTTCACATGTCCCCCTTCCATGTCCCCAGCCTTGCTCGCACGCACCCTCCTCACCTCTCTCTCTCCCCCTCCTCACCTCTCTCTCTCCCCCTCCAGCTTCCTCTCCCACCCTACCTGTTTCCCTCCAACCTTCCCTCCCTCTACTACCCTCACTCTCTTCTGCCCCTTCGCCCTTATCAGTTCAGAAGGTGCTGCATAACTCACAGGTGAGAGCATAGCTTGAGAAATATGTGCCTATTTCCTTACACCTTCTGTTGCCCCTATCTACCTAGCAGTAATAATAATTACCTGTGTGCTAGCCGACTATTGTGGGTTGCATCCAGGCAAAAATGTCTTGGAAAACTCCAGTCCTGGAATGTCATGTCTTGTGCAAGACGCTCCAGTCCTGCGTAAAAAAACTCCAATACATGCTGAAATATCATAGCTTGTGCAAAAAGATGCTCATCTGTGTTTAAGAAAGCACCAGTACCTGCTGGAAGTATTTAAGTGTTGAGTGTATATCTCATGATCCTTCAAGAGTAAAAAAGGCACAATACCATGACTACCACTACTTGCCCTACCTCTTCCACTATCTGCACTTCATTTTTTGTATTTCTCCATCTTTCTCACGTCCCTGCTCTGCACGTGTGTGACTAGATAATGGTCTAAGTCGGACCGAAACGTCGTCATAAGTTTCTCCAATGTGCGGGTTGTTTGTGTAACGATTCTCTTTTAATTCACTTGTTCTCTCTAGGCTAGAATACTAACAGCCCCATTCAAGGCAGGTGAAATCGCAGATCTAGAGAATAGGCTAAGACCCTTCATTACACATATTAGTTCAGTTAAACACCTTTAATTCTGGTATCATTTAAAGTCCCTGGACCTGTACTTCCTGGAACGCAGGCGAGGAAGATGCATCATAATTTACATCTGGAAAATCTTAAAGGGACTGGTCCCAATTCTGCACACACAAATCACTCCCTTCGAAAGCAAAAGACTAGGCAAACGGTGCAGCATACCCCAATGAAAAGAAGGGGCGCCATTAGTACACTAAGTGAAAATACATTAAGTGTCCGGGGCCCAAGACTGTTTAACAGCCTCCCATCATACATAAGGGGAATAACCCGTAGACCCCTGACTGTCTTCAAGAGGGAACTGAATAGATATTTAGTGCCCGATTAGCTGGGTTGTAGCCCATACGTTGGATTGCGTGGGGCCAGCAGCAACAGCCTGATTGATCAGGCCTTGATTCACCCGGAAGCCTGGTCGGGGAGCGGGCCGCGGGGGCGTTGATGCCCTGGAACGACTTCCAGGTAGACTTCAGGTAATTAAAAGCATCTCCTCGGTTCCACTTGTGCTCTGCGGGAACTAGACGTTCAATAATAACCACAGTAACAGTGTAAGTCGTTGCCCTGGTGCTGCTCAGTGGTGAAAATTAAAAGTTGCGAGGGAGAGGGTGGGAGAGAAGGATGGTGAGAAAGAAGAATGGTGGGAAAGGACAAAATAAAGTTGAAACAAGGAAATCAGAGACGAGAGAACCGCAAGCCTGTATTAGAAAAAGTAATTTTTCCTCATTGAGAGCTAAATAAAACTTAAGCTGAGCGAAACGCTGTTTTTTTTTTATAAAGGTTTACTGTGTCTACATGTCTTTGGTTTGCTACGTATCTGGTTTACTACGTGTCTTTGGGCTGTATAGCCCTTGTGGCTTAGCGCTTCTTTTTGATTATAATAATAATACGTGTCTTTGGTTTACTGCATGTCTTTGGTTTACATGTAATTGGTTTACTTCGTGTCGGCTTACTGTCTGTCTCAGATGGTTGCTGGAAGTAATTCTTGCCTTTTTTTTTCTAAATCAGGGCACTTCCTATGATGTATGCACGTGATGTTACAGGGTGAGCGTCCGCCATATTGGCGGTCAAACGTGTGCAAGTGATGGTGTGTTTACCTCTCGTGAGTAGCAACAAAATTGTTTGAAGAATAATACTGTACATTACTACTATTAAAAATAAATGTACACTCTTAGTGTTTATATAAAAATTCTGAAGCACTCGTAAAGTAAATTTTTATTCGTAGTTTGCGTTTACGTTTTATAACAATGAAAACTAATTTTGCACCCTCAGAGTGGCTATTTATTGTGCACCCGTAGCTTATCCTGATATCATCTCTCCTTATTACCCTCTTCGCATATTCCCCCTCTCTATCTCTCTCTTCCTTCTGCACAATCTCCGGCTCCCCAATTCATCGCCTATTCACCCCTGTAATCTAAACCCTTCTTCCCAACCTGTGTTTGCTATTCTTCGTCAGTGTCGAGTTAAATTTCACTCCAGGATATTCCCTTCACACTTGATCTCACAGTAATGCCATTAGTTGCATCACTGATCCTCTCAACTGTCCCGGTAGTTATGTAATTGATCTTCACCGCAGTCCCAGTATTGCATAATTGATTCTCACAGTAGTCCCAGTAGTTACATAATCCTCTCAGCAGTCCCAGTAGTTACATGATTATCATAGCAGCCTCGGTGGTTACATGATATCAGGTTTCTTCTCGGAAGCAAATGTAAACAGTTATTACTTGTCCTAGGTAGATATACGGTTGTTTGGTGAATGAGGAGCCTCGTGACAGCATACATCCCTTGTATACAGGTAAATATGTACTTATGGACCAAGTAAATAAACTTATATTCATGGGTTGTACAAGTGAATGTATTCCATGAGGGGGGCATTGTACGTAAATATGCACTCATGGGTCTTGCAGTTAGGTAAGCAAATGTGCACTCATGGGTCGTGCAAGTATATATGCAACTACACAAATAACCCACATAAAAGAGAAAAAAAACTTACAACGACGTTTCGGTCCGACTTGGACCATTCAAGGCACACTGGACGTGTGAATGGTCCAAGTCGGACCGAAATGTCGCCACAAACTTTTCTTATTCCTGTGTGCCGATTATTTGTATATTGTTCCAGTCACGGTATTGTGCCTTTTTGTTTTTTATGTATGCAGTTATTGTTTTAACAATGGTTTAAGGAATGAGGTTTAATAGATTGTTGAATACAACGTATTATAACGCTTGTACTCGGTAATCAGACTGTTCCCTTAAGAACTACTCTGAGATACCAGTCGTGAAGGTTATCACCAATAAAGTGTATTATGAAATCAATGACTCCTAGTGCTTGTAGCTTTGCCTGGTGGCCACGTTATCATGCACTGTCAAAGGCACCAACTATGTCTTGTGCAACATTGTAAGTGAGCGTGGTTTAGTCCAGTAACTGGTGCTACATAGTGGAGAGATTCAGCAGATTTGCTGAGAACAACTTTTTTTGAAATTACATAGATTACGCAGAAGTGATAGTGAAAACTGTTATTTGCTGATTATTGTCTCAGTTTTTACCCAGTGATTGACGGCAGAAACAAAACTTTATGGCACCACTGAGTTTTTATTTCTTGGTGCCTTCCGGCACCAAGAAGGCCTAGTGCTAGAGGTATGCTAAAGTATCAGTAGCGGTAACCATCGGCAAATTTTTATGGTATCGGTATCGATCTAAAATTTAGTATCGGTAGCGGTCTCGGCAAAAGAAAATTGGTATCCAATCCCTACCAGATGCTGAGTGGAGCTGATAGAGATGAGTGAGGAGCAATGCCAGCTGATCGTACACCCACTTGGTTGTCTCTGTAGACCCATGTCTGCTTTGTGTAAACTGCTTTACGAAACTGGACTGCCTCTTATTTCATTGTCACATCTGGAACACTTACGACAGTTCTTGTCGCACCATGCTCTAGGAGTATGGAACTTGTATCTTAGCTACAAAATAGTCTGGCACTATGTCATCCTTTCTTCCCAGTGTCACTTTCTCTTTAAGTGTTAGCTTCACCTTGACATCCGGCCAAGCAGTAGCTGCCCCCCATTCTGCAACCAGTTTTTGTTAATTCTGTTGTGGATATAATATCTTAAAATGTACCTCCAGCATTTGATCTCAGCTGCCTCACATCTACGGTAGCCAAGCAAACTGTTCTGAAAGCTTTTTCACATCCTATGATTTTTATTCAACAACCGGCCCTTTCCCACCGAGGCAAGGTGGCCTGAAAAAGAAGAAAACCATAAAGTTACCTTCTTTTTACACTTCGTAATTTATACAGGAGAAGGGGTTACTAGTTCCTTGCTCCCGGCATTTTAGTCGCCTCTTACGACACGCATGACTTACGGAGGGATTCTAGATTTTATATATGTAATTATTATGTGAAGCACTAAACCCAGTAAGTCATTCAGCAAATATAGAGCTGAAGGCTCGACCTTACGTATGGTCAGCGACAAGTATATATTTCCTCTTCCCTAGTTTGCTTTTCGTCACAGACTGTGAGGAACGTAATTTAGTATAAACTCTAAAATGCTCTTGGTGAATGCATTTGTTTGGTTAGCATCACCTTGGAATATAACGGTCTGTGTAATGACGTCAAAGTCTTTAAGGAGTGGTCAGTTTCCCCTTCTCCCAGCAAGGCTGGCCGTCGTCTTGTCATCAATGTCGAGGTTGGGAGACTACTCTCCCGTTTTCGCATCGGCCACACTCGTCTTACGGGTATCTCATGGAGAGGCTCCCTGTTCCTCTGAGAATTGTCAGGTTCCAGTATCTGTTAGCCACATTCTGTTGGACTGCCCACATTCAACGAGCACGCAGAATTTACTTCCAACGTCGTCACCTCTCTGCTGCTCTTTCTTTGCCTTCCCTTCTTGCTGATGGACCCTCCTCTAATCCGGACACTCTCATTGACTTTTTGACAACTGATTTACTCCACAACCTCTGATGTGATACCTTTAGCACTCCCCTCAGCCCTTTCTACCTCAATCTCTTGCTACCCTCTATCCCTGCACTATCCACTGCTCCCCTGTACTCCATAACCTACTAATCGTCCCTCTCCCCTCTTGCTACCCGATACCCTCACATCCTTCCCTGCAGCGCTGTATAGCCCTTGTGGTTTAGCTTTTTTTTATTATAATCCCAGCAAGGCTGTGCAAGTTTATTCATCTTAAACGGTTGGCACCTTTATTGCTGTGGGTCCAACCTTGTGCTTTGACAAGCCAAGGTATCTTGGTAGTGTGCAGGCAACTTTCCCCAGGAAGGTCAGTTAATTCAGCTGTTGATGAGAAAATGTGATTTATGAGAGAGAATGCTTACAAAATTTGTTTTCACACATAAAATACAAGCTTATCAAAATCCTATATAGAAAATTTACATCTAGTCCACATATTTTAGATCCATGTTTAGACCACATTTCGTTCCGACCTAGACCATTATCAAGCCAAGATGGACCAAACGACGTATGGTCGTTTGGTCCAGCCCCGTGTATTGTGACTTACTGAGTAAGTCGTAATAACAATGGCACAGTTCACAGAAAGAGTGGGCATCGAACCCATGGTAGGCGAGTCGTAAAACTCACAGGTCAGTGTACACACTGGCCAGTAAGTTTTAAGACTCGCTTGCCATGGGTTTGAATCCCATCCGTTCTGTGATTTGTGACTTTTATTCTTCTGTATGGAGTACTGTTTAAGTATGATCAAAATTACGTTTCAGTGAGAGATATGATGCAGTTAAAGAGTTTTTGCAGCTTGACTAGATCTTTACTCAGCCATTTACCTCTGTACATTGTGCAAAATAGTACGGAGGTCGAAGGTTTCAACGCATAGCCCAAAGAGTGTAATTCCCAAGCGATCAGGGATTACAATGTCAATGCTTTAGGTATATATAAAGCTAGTTACTAAGTTCACTTAACGCCACTGAGACTACCTGTCATGTTGCAAGCACTAGATGTACCCAGCAATCTGAGCAAGATTCTCAGGATTCCCGTCATCCAGAACGCTTTGGGAGGGGGGGTGCCTTTATGCTAGCGGAGGACACTTTGATTCAGTAAGAATTGTACTTATACAACTGTTCCTTGTATCGAACTTGATCATCCCATCCTTCATTCTCTGGATGATTCCTTCGGGCTTCTCGCTTCCTCAGTATATAATTAAATAGTTCAAAAATCCTCCAATACAACAGCCTGTAATAGCGTGACAACGCACCAACATTTCTAAAGTAATCATGTAATGTTTGCAGATTGTATGCTGATATACTGATATGCTGATATACTGAATAACTGAACCTTATAAATTGTATATCCTATATGTTACTCACAATTATATCACACAAATGTTAAACCTAGGACCCAATCTAACTTTATTATTTTTTTAAATACACTACCTAACAGAATACTCCATTCGACTGAATGTACAGCAATGCAAGCAACCATATGACCTGTCTTTGTAATACTCATTTGTGCTTTATAGTTATCTGTTTACAATAATGTTTTATCGCTGATTTCATCATTGCTTAGTTAATCTTAAGTTAATTTTAAGCCAGCCCGTAATGCTATGCATATAAGTGGCTTTGGCATGCTGCTCTTACCTGTATTTTTTGTACCTCTGTATGTATGCTTAAATTACTAAATAAATAAATAAATAAATAGACTGGCTGCACATGCTCGCAGTGACTAGGTACACAGTTGGAGTGTAGATGTGTGTTCCTGTGTGGCAGCTATTGTGGTCGGTAGACTACTACTGCCTGTGGTCTTGTTTAGAGAACAAAACCTGTATAGTAAGGGTAGGGGTAGGTATCTAGGGCACCGGTGTGGGGTGTGTATCTAATCTAATACTTCATGCTGTGATCGGAGCTGGATTTGCCTAGCCTCCTCCACCCTTCGCATTTACTCCTTCCAATATTGTTAAGTAAAATAAGCCTTCTCGTTCTTTCCCTCTCCTCTCACTCTTTCCCTTCTTCTTTCCCTCTCCTCTCACTCTTTCCCTTCTTCTTTCCCTCTCCTCTCACTCTTTCCCTTCTTCTTTCCCTCTCCTCTCACTCTTTCCCTTCTTCTTTCCCTCTCCTCTCACTCTTTCCCTTCTTCTTTCCCTCTCCTCTCACTCTTTCCCTTCTTCTTTCCCTCTCCTCTCACTCTTTCCCTTCTTCTTTCCCTCTCCTCTCACTCTTTCCCTTCTTCTTTCCCTCTCCTCTCACTCTTTCCCTTCTTCTTTCCCTCTCCTCTCACTCTTTCCCTTCTCCCCTCTCCTCTCACTCTTCCCCTCATCCTCCCCAACCCAATTTATAAAACCACTTTCCCTCGGAAATTTGTAATAGTGGCGCTAGTACGGTGATGGTGATGATTCCTTCCCGTTCACTTGTACGCATCTACTGTATACTTTACCTACTTACGTATTTTTCACTTGTGTGCATCCATTATACACTTCACCTATTTATATTCACCTGTGTGCATCCACTGTACACAACACCTATTTATGTTTACATGCACCTATTTCTGTTCACATATATTCAGAAATGTCCGTTTTGTACACAGTTGTCAGTGGTTCATCGTGTTCTTATGCATTTTATTCACTCTTCATCTAGTTTCTCAATAAGTTAGTGCTTAATAAATTATTGTTCGTTAATTGTTCATGTCTACTAGTGTTTATTTAATAGTTCAGAACCATCACTATTCTCACACGTGTTTATCCACATGTTTACTATTATCACAAGTGTTAATAAACTTATACATTTACGTTTGATGAGTTTGAAGAGTCTCTCCAACTCCTGGAGCCCGACCCTGGTCTAGGCTTGTCTGGTGCTTGCCTGGTCAACCAGGCTCTCGAACCGCTGCCCCACATATCCTTCACAGCCTAGCTGATCCGACACTTGGTGGAGATACTTGTCCAATTTTTTTTTCTGAAGAGTTCTGCACTTGTTCCAGCAGTGTTTCTGATATCTTCTGGTAAAATGTTGAATAATCTGAGACCACGGTTTTGGCAACTAATTAGACGTTGTCGATGTAGCAAATTAACGTCATTGCGTCAGCTGTTTCAAAGTGTTTCTCATTTCTGAGTATCATGTAGATTCTTTATATCTTCAAATAAACTTAAAGCTTTCATTTTTATGGCAATTAGTGAACATGGAGAGTTACGCCGATGCATGTCCTCCATCGACATTAAGTGAGGACTTCCTGTATATATATGGAAGGAGTCACAATAAAACTCATGATTACAAATGTTAAAAATACCACAGCGAAAATAGGAAATATAACCAGAGCGTTTTCGTGTGTATGCACACATCTGAAGATGTGTAAGCACATGAAAGCGCTCAGGTTTGTTTGGTTGGTGATATATCGAATCTAATGTTCTTTCGAAAGGTAAAAGTCATGCCGTAAAAAACTCGTCAAATGGGGGGATGGGGGATGTTTTTGTTTGGTCAGTGTGATTATTTAAAGTGTTATAACATAACTGATAATTATTCTCCTCTCTTCCCTTCCTCCTCTGCCTTCTCCGAATTGCGGTGTGATTTTTTTTTCTTTTTCAACTTTTCCTCGTTCAGCGTTTTTCTTTTACTTTCTTAGTTGTATTTTTCTACTGTTGTTGTCTGCTGCGGCTGCTAGTGTTTTTATAGTTGCTGTTTCTACCGAGGATGATGGTGCTACAATTATTGCTGCTATTCGTACTACTGTTTTTGCTGCGGAAGTTGTTGATGCTGCTGCTGCTGCTACTTTGGTGTTGCTGCTTCAGTTATCTAATGCTAGTGCTGTTGCTGTTGCTTCTACTTTCGTGGTTGCTGCTGCAGTTGTCTAATGCTAGTCCTGCTGCTGCTGCTCCTTGTATTGATGCGCTGCTGCTGCTCCTTGTATTGATGCTCTGCTCCTGCAGCAACCGCACAGCACAACTGAGATAGAAAGCCGATTTTTGTTCCCGTGGGCGGGCATAAAGTAAAGCCTATTGACAATCCGGCCAACATGCAGCGTGACCGTGTTTGTGGATGGGAAGTGGAGGATGGTGCTTGTGAGGGAGGGGAAAGTGAATGAGTGTAGGAGCAGGTGGGCGAGTCGATAGGTGATCTGGTGGTACTCTCTCAATCAGAGCCGACACCGCCTGGATGCGATATGCGTCCCAATTCCTCAGTGTGCATCTTTAATGTACAAAAGATAGTGGGTGCTCCTCTCATGATTTTGGAACGTTTCTCTTATTTTTCTTGCTCTGTCATATTTTGCCGGAGCCCTTGTTCCATGTGAAGTTCTGATCACCGGCTTAAGTGAAGAGCTTCCTCAGCGTCTTGTGTGAATCAAGTTTTCTCAACGTCTTGGGTGAGTCGAGAAATTTTCAGTGTCTTTCGTAAGTGTGAAGATTTCCTTAATGTTTTGGGTGAGTGAATATTTTGTGAAAACCGGGAGTCAGACTGTGTACCCCAGAAGCCGGATGCCATTGTGAAGATCACTTGCGACGTTTCGACACACCAGGAAATCTCTTGATTCGTTGGTTTTCATAAATAACCGCACGCTGATATTAGTGCTAATGTAAATATGGAAAATGTAATGCGTAGATTTATTTACACTCAGCCTCTAGTGATTTATGGTTCCTTATGAGAAAGACTGTACTGGAAGGTGTTCCTGGGGTCAACGCTCCAGCGGCCTCTTGGTGGATCAGGACCTGATCAGCTAGGCTGTTATTGCCAGCCGCACGTAATCTGTCGTACGAACCACAGCCCGGCTGGTCAGGTACTGACTTTAGGTGCCTGTCCAGCTATCGTTAGAAATGGTAATTCCCAAGTGATAGCACCTCCAGCTGTGCTACAACTTTTTGAAGTTGCCGTAGCTGATGAACTCTTGACGAAATACTTGACGATATCCTCATTACCCTAGTGTAGTGTCTCGGCTAAGGTTGACAGATTTAAATACCTTATTTGAACCCCATCCTGCGTGATGGAATGTGACAGGAAAACAGTTACAAAATATTGTAGCAGCACACTGCTGATGTATACAACTTTGTTGAAAAAATTCTGGTTCATTTTCCCCCTTGTGACCTTCTTCTTTGAGGTTATGCATTTTACAACCCCTTCTATTATTCATAATATAATTCCTGCTTTCTCTTCTATCTTTTTCCTCCACTTTATCTTCCTTCGTTCTATACCTTTTGCTCTTATCATTTTTCTTTTTCTTCTTCTCTCTGTGCCTCCTTTCTTCTCTTCCTCCTACTCCACCTCCTCCTCCTCCTCCTCCTCCTCCACCTTTTTACATTATGCAAATCATTTAGCACTTCACTTTCCTTTCCCTTGCTCTTCGAAGCCACTCTCTCTCCCCGTGTTTATTAACTATTTGTCTCTTGCATTAATTGTATATAATGCTGGTGTTGGAGAAGTGTAAGATCAAAGTGGGGATTTTTTTAGTGTTACTTAAGGTGATACTGATAAACAACGTTCTATACGAGCAGTAGCCAGCATTGACTTGAATCTAGTATATGTATCCGTCTGGCGCACACATGCCGAACGTTCACATGAACTTATTGCACTTACCAAACGTTCACATGAGCCTTATGAACGTGTTAGGCATTCATATGAAATGTTCAATAGGTAGAGTTGAATGGTAACTCTAGGCCTTTTGCGTTGTAGTCAACACCACCGGTCTCAGACCGGGTCGCGGGGGCGTTGACCCCTGAAACTCCAGGTAAAATTCCAGGTAAACCGTGTTGATTGCAACACGAGAGGCCTAGAGCTATCATTCAGTTTTCCCGGTGGCTATATTGCATCTTCTATAGCTTGTTCGCGAGTATTGTATGTCCATATGTCTTACCGAATAGGTAAAACTTGCGATTTTGGCTTAAAAAGCAACACTTGTCGTGCCGAATAAGGCAAACGAAAATTTGTGTATGCAATAATTTCGCAAAAAATATCATTCTGAACCTAAAGCAAAAATATATATATTTCATTGTGTTCATTTATTATTAAATTACTGTAAACTTATCTAAAATATATTTAGTTGGATTAGCCTTAATTAAATTGCGCTTGTTATAATAAGGTTAGGTAATCTGAAACCAAGACAACAGTGCATAAGTGTTCGCAATAAAGCTAATAGAATCCTTGGCTTCATATCAAGAAGC
The DNA here is from genome assembly GCF_038502225.1 of Cherax quadricarinatus. Taxonomy (NCBI): domain Eukaryota; kingdom Metazoa; phylum Arthropoda; class Malacostraca; order Decapoda; family Parastacidae; genus Cherax; species Cherax quadricarinatus. Next base: position 9,630,638 of record NC_091359.1, on the reverse strand, counting down.
ATAAATAATAGGAGTCCTCAGGTTGTTCTTCAACTCTATACATCCTTGGTTAGGCCTCATTTAGATTATGCTGCACAGTTTTGGTCACCGTATTACAGAATGGATATAAATTCTCTGGAAAATGTACAAAGGAGTATGACAAAGTTGATCCCATGTATCAGAAACCTTCCCTATGAGGATAGACTAAGGGCCCTGAATCTGCACTCTCTAGAAAGACGTAGAATTAGGGGGGATATGATTGAGGTGTATAAATGGAAGACAGGAATAAATAAAGGGGATGTAAATAGTGTGCTGAAAATATCTAGCCTAGACAGGACTCGCAGCAATGGTTTTAAGTTGGAAAAAATTCAGATTCAGGAAGGATATAGGAAAGTACTGGTTTGGTAATAGAGTTGTGGATGAGTGGAACAAACTCCCGAGTACAGTTATAGAGGCCAGAACGTTGTGTAGCTTTAAAAATAGGTTGGATAAATACATGAGTGGATGTGGGTGGGTGTGAGTTGGACCTGATAGCTTGTGCTACCAGGTCGGTTGCCGTGTTCCTCCCTTAAGTCAATGTGACCTGACCTGACTAGGTTGGGTGCATTGGCTTAAGCCGGTGGGAGACTTGGACCTGCCTCGCATGGGCCAGTAGGCCTTCTGCAGTGTTCCTTCGTTCTTATGTTCTTATGTTCATAAAAGTTTTCTGAGGTTCTTTTGGTACAAAATTATTAATTTTTACATTAACATAAGTGAAAAACATAACTTTGTACGTATAAGAGAAAATTTTATAAAGGACTTAATTTTAAATTAGTTCTTGCTAATTGACCAGTTTTACCTATTCGATACGACACGCACACACACACTATATATATATATATATATATATATATATATATATATATATATATATATATATATATATATATATATATATATATAATATGTGTGTGTGTGTTACATGAATATATCAATTATGAATATTGGTTATTATTGTACTTACCAGAAGTTCATAAATGTCTAGTGTACATACGGGACGTTCCCATGAGTCTAGTATACACACCAGATGATCCCATGAGCCTAGTGTACATACCAGACATTTTCATGGGCCTAGTTTACATACCAGACATTCCCATGAGCCTAGTGTACCTGCCAGACATTCTCATTAGCCTAGTGTACATGCCAGACATTCCCATGAGCCTAGTGTACATACCAGACATTCTCATGAGCCTAGTGTACATACCAGACATTCCCGCGAGCCTAGTGTACATACCAGACATTTCCATGAGCCTGGTATACATACCAGACATTCCCATGAACCTAGTGTACATACCAGACATTCCCATGAACCTAGTGTACATACCAGACATTCCCATGAGCCTAGTGTACATACCAGACATTCCCAGGAGCCTAGTGTACATACCAGACATTCACATGAGCCTAGTGTACATACCAGACATTCCCATGAGCCTAGTGTACATACCAGATATTCCCATGAGCCTAGTGTACATACCAGACATTATCATGAGCTTAGTGTACATACCAGACATTCCCATAAGCCTAGTGTACGTACCAGATATTCACATGACCCAGATTTACTCACTAGTTCACATGGTTAGTGATGCCACTGGCGAAATTTTATTTATATATTTTTATTGGTTGAAGAAATCCCACTTGTTGTAATGTTACTTATATTGGAGGATACCTGTCTTCTGATCTTGGGTTCTTGTTTATACTTTTTACAAGGCTTGATCCTTCCCGTGAAACGTAATTAATCTGCACCGTAATTGATTTTGATTAGAATGATGAGGTAAATGGGGAATCTGGGGGAGTCCAGAGGGAGGCGTCTCCTCTTGGCAGTGTGGCGGAATGGCTTTTGACAACACCGTAATTGCATTTGTGAAATTGCCCTTGTTGAGGACATGGCAATTGAATTGTTTCTAATTTTAAAATTGTAAATGTTCTTTATATATTTTCCGAGTATTATTTTTATAATTACTTGAAGTCTTTCTTCGGTCATTGACTGCGACAACACTGTACAAGGTTCTGTTCTATTTCCAGAATAACTACGTTGAAATTATCAGTTCTCAAATCTTAGCATCCACTTAACTAAGCAGATCTGTAGCTCAGATCATTTTGCAGCCTCTCCCTTCCTTCAACGGTTCCCCTTCTGTGAGATAGACTATGGGAGGAATCTGGCCGAATTTGAATATAACAGCTAAACAGTAGGTTCGCCGGTATTATCCGGCCCGAGTGTTTTCTAGATGGTGACCCGGCGTAGCAACTGTGACAAGTTTTGTATGAGATACTTTGGTTTTTAAACTGGCCTTTCTGTACGAACCTAGTAGGTTTAGCGTTCAGTTATGATTATAATAATAATTAATCTAGCCGTCTTATTGTGTCCAGTAATTGTAAATTTTTATTTCTCGTGTTAAACTGTACTAAGAATACCAGGTTGGAAGACAGTGAGATAAATATAATAGTTGTAACTCTTAAAGTTTTTTTTTACAAAGATGGTTGTAGAGGAAGAGCTAATTGTCTTCATTGTTTTTATGATTAATAATTGTTTGGTTCACTTAAAAAGATTACTGTACTGAACACCTGCTGCTTGGCTGACTACCTCACCTTCAACCTCATGTCTTTTTTATTAGTGTATAGTAATGATAAAGCCACTGGTTATCAAAACGTCTATATAATAAAGATACCCACTTCTTGCACATATATCAAATTATTCAGCTAGCCGTTGTTATATACAGTTGATGTTATGTTCTCGTTAGCGTTCAGTTTAATCACTAATTTATGAATTTAAATATTCTTGACTGATGGTGAATATGTTACGTACAGTATTTATGACCTTTATGAAATCGCTAGTCTTCCTGTATATATACAATGTGTATATTCCTCCTTTGTATACAGGGATCACATCTGCAGCTTTCCAGCTGTCTGGTAGTTGCTTCGTTTCTGTTGACTTTTACATTCCCTCTATGGTGTTTGTGTGTTTGTGTTTGCGTGCACACTAGTGTTTACCTGTCGTGACCACCTGTCAATGGTTCCGAGGGCCACCGACCCCACAGTTATTGGCCTGATCACTCAGGCTATTTGTGCTAGCGGCATGCAGTTGATTGTTAGCACAACATCCTGGATGATCTTTAGCTAGAGGAAACTGTACTTCAAGAGGAAACTGTAAAGTTTCCCCTTGAAGTACGTCTGTAATTTCCTGTGTGTGTTTGCAGGTGTTGTGTGACTCCTAGTTTCATGCTTTGTTTTACGTATTGCAAATGGTACTGGGATACCCGAGTCGTGAATTCAGTTAGTTTAAACGGTACTTAAAGAGAAGAACATTGTACCAGACCAGCGTGTTGGTTACTTGATAAATTCAACAAATGACAACACCTAATTACTGACACCTGACGTGACACGCCTGTCTACTGACACCTGACGTGACACGCCTGTCTACTGACACCTGACGTGACACGCCTGTCTACTGACACCTGACGTGACACGCCTGTCTACAGACACCTGACGTGACACGCCTGTCTACTGACACCTGACGTGACACGCCTGTCTACTGACACCTGACGTGACACGCCTGTCTACTGACACCTGACGTGACACGCATGTCTACTGACACCTGACGTGACACGCCTGATTTTGAAGACTGAGAAGGCCACGGGAGTTTTCGATTTATTAATCTTAAAATTAAAATTACTTGGCACCTGCCCTTATGATATGACCCCATTAAGTGGTGTCGGCATTCTCGTGGAGGTGCCTGCCAGACGGTGTGTCTGGCAGGCATGAAGGCGAGGTAGCCCATCATTATATGGGGAGGTACGACTTGCTCATAATGGTCTCACTGATTTGAGTGATATTTAAATTACAATAAACCGGTGTTCAATAAACCAGCCGAAGCTGCTGATTTTTTGTGCACCCCCTATCACCCCTGGGGAGGTTAGGGCAGTATATGGATGTGCAGAAGCCTTGGAACTAGAGAATAATAGTAAATTAGACGCATGTGCATCACTTGGGTATCTTTACTGTGGAAACGTTTCGCCACACAGTAGTAGCATCATCATTCCAATACAAAAAAGAATGTTGAAGATCATAAGGATTTTGAGGTAATCAGTCCCTTCAGATCTTCACAATTCTTCTTTGTATTGGAGTAATGAAGCCATTGTGTGGCGAAACGTAGCTCTCATTGCTGCAGAAGTGGTAGTGAAGCTGGTAGGTGTGGTGGTAATGAGGCTACTAGCAGGTGTGGTGGTAATGAGGCTACTAGCAGGTGTGGTGGTAATGAGGCTACTAGCAGGTGTGGTGGTAATGAGGCTACTAGCAGGTGTGGTGGTAGTGAGGCTGGTGGAAGATGTGGTGATAGTGAGGTTGGTGGAAGGTGTGGTGGTAGTGAGGCTGGTGGCAGGTGTAGTGGTAGTGAGGCTGGTGGCAGGTGTGGTGGTAGTGAGGCTGGTAGCAGATGTGATGGTAGTGAGGCTGGTGGTAGTGAGGCTGGTGGCAGGTGTGGTGGTAGTGAAGCTGGTGGCAGGTTTGGTGGTAGTGAAGCTAGTGGCAGGTTTGGTGGTAGTGAAGCTAGTGGCAGGTTTGGTGGTAGTGAAGCTGGTGGCAGGTTTGGTGGTAGTGAAGCTGATGGCAGGTGTGGTGGTAGTGAGGCTGATAGCAGGTGTGGTGGTAGTGAGGCTGGTAGCAAGTGTGGTGGTAGTGATGCTGGTAGCAGGTGTGGTGGTAGTGAGGCTGGTGGAAGATGTGGTGGTACTGAGGTTGGTGGAAGATGTGATAGTGAGGCTGGTGGCAGGTGTGGTGGTAGTGAGGCTGGTGGCAGGTGTGGTGGTAGTGAGGCTGGTGGCAGGTGTGGTGGTAGTGAGGCTGGTGGCAGGTGTGGTGGTAGTGGGGCTGGTGGCAGATGTGGTGGTAGTGGGGCTGGTGGCAGGTGTGGTGGTAGTGGGGCTGGTGGCAGGTGTGGTGGTAGTGAGGCTGGTAGCAGATGTGATGGTAGTGAGGCTGGTGGCAGGTGTGGTGGTAATGAGGCTGGTGGCAGTTGTGGTGGTTGTGAGGCAGGTTGCAGGTGGGGTGGTAGCGAGGCAGGTTGCAGGTGTGGTGGTAGTGAGACTGGTAGCAGGTAGTGAGGCAGGTTGCAGGTGTGGTGGTAGTGAGACTGGTAGTGGTGGGTGGGGAACAGTGTCTTGTGGTTTACCACGGTGGTGATCACTGCGAACTGGATCTCTTGTGTGAGGAAGTGTGGGTGGGAGGGACTGTTGGAGGTGGTGACTGGAGAGAGAATGTGGAGATGGAGAATGATGACGGTGGTGGAGGTAATGTATTAGAAGGAAGGAAGGTGCTGAAGGAGAGGGAGGTATCTGTTACAAAAGAACGAGGAATGTGTTAGAAGAGAGATAGGAAGGAATTAAAGAGAAGCAGGAAGGTGTTAGAAACGATAGAGGAAGGTGTTAAAGGGTAGGGAGGGGGCATATTAGAGGGAAGAGAGGATGAGGAAGAGGGGTGTGGGGAGAGTTATCGGATGGGCGTTGTTGCGAGGCTAATTGGCGGGCGTGATCATGTACGTAGGGGCTGCTGTACGTAGCAAGTGGCAATCATGATGTCACCTTGTGTTGTAGTGTTACGGTTTTTGTACATGGGTTACATTATTAGGGTGGTGGTTGTACATGGGTTATATTTTTGGGGTTGTTGTTCTACGTGGGTTAAATTATTGGAGTGGTGGTTGTACATGGGTCATAATAAACATTTTTAGAATATTTAATGTTGTCAAATTAAATCATAATGTTTTTGGTCAAAATGCATTAATTTAGAATTTAAGTTCTAAATCTCAAGATTTTTTAAACTTTTCATATATAATTTGAATAATAAGGGAAGTATTAGATTTTCATTAATGGAATGTGTTGCAACTCTTGGTGACTTCATAAGGAATTGCTTGTGTTGCACTGAAGTTACCTTGTCGATTGATAAGTATGTATAGGTCTATCAAACACCCGGGTATAATGGGAGAAGTAATGTAAAAGATACACTGTGCTGATTCAGTTACTTTTATGGGCACAAGGCTTCGTTCCGTCTGAGATATGTCAGGTCACCGTGAAGAACAAAAAGGCACAATACCATGACTGGAATAATACACAAATAACTCGCACATAGGAGAGAGAGGGGCTTACGACGAAGTTTCGGTCCGATTTGGACCATTTGTAAATGGTTCAAGTCGGACGGAAACATTTGTAAATGGTCCAACTTGGACCGAAACGTCGTCGTAAGCTACTCTCCTGTGTGGGGATTATTTGTGTATAGGTCACCGTGATTTGATAAAGCTAACTAAGCGTTCTCAATAAAAACTTATTGTGCAACTTGTATCTTTTTTTCACTACGTTCGACATTACGTCATCTAAATCCAAGAAATGTTGAGGATACGTTGTGTTTTCCGTTGTGAGGGGCGAAGTGTTTGCTTGTTGCTGAAAGTATTGAGACAACCGGTTTGAACTTCAAGCATGGCACCTGTGCGGATTCCTCGACGTATGTAGGACTGTTATTCGTGGAGTTGCGTGAACAATTTCGTAATTCGTGCTGAACCACTTGAGACGTTAAACCCTTGGGGTAACTTCTGGGAGTCAGCGCCACCGCCACACTGTTATTCAGTCACGTGTGCTCACGCTGGCTGCAAAAACTGATGTATTCGCCTATTTGTAAGTGCAGGGGTCCAGTCTCAGCTCCGGGTTTCGCCTTTTAGCTGCATACAACTGCTGTCACTTGTTTGTTACATGAATCATTGATAAAGTCGTAAATATCCGTAAATATCACTTGCTATCTGACACCTGTCATAACACTGTTGTTCAAGGCGTTCATGTACATGGATAATGAGAACCTTCAAAACTAGGGAGGCCAAGCCCATGATGACACTCTTCAGGTCACTTGTTCTATCTAGGCTGGAGTATTGCTGCACACTAACAGCACCTTTCAAGGCAGGTGAAATTGCCGACCTAGAAAATGTACAGAGAACTTTCACGGCTCGCATAACGGAGATAAAACACCTCAATTACTGGGAGCGCTTGAGGTTCCTAAACCTGTATTCCCTGGAACGCAGGAGGGAGAGATACATGATTATATACACCTGGAAAATCCTAGAGGGACTAGTACCGAACTTGCACACGAAAATCACTCACTACGAAAGCAAAAGACTTGGCAGACGATGCACCATCCCCCCAATGAAAAGCAGGGGTGTCACTAGCACGTTAAGAGACCATACAATAAGTGTCAGGGGCCCCGAGACTGTTCAACTTCCTCCCAGCACACATAAGGGGGATTACCAACAGACCCCTGGCAGTCTTCAAGCTGGCACTGGATAAGCACCTAAAGTCAGTTCCTGATCAGCCGGGCTGTGGCTCGTACGTTGGTTTGCGTGCAGCCAGCAGCAACAGCCTGGTTGATCAGGCTCTGATCCACCAGGAGGCCTGGTCACAGACCGGGCCGCGGGGGCGTTGACCCCCGGAACTCTCTCCAGGTAAACTCCAGGTAAACCACTGTGAAAAAATAGTGAACTAAGCGTTTACCTGATTTCTCACATTATCAAGGAACTGATAAATAACAAAAAGGCACAATACCGTGACTGGAACGATACACAAATAACCCGCACATAAAAGACAGAAGCTTACGACGACGTTTCGGTCCGACTTGGACCATTGACAAAGTCACACTAACAGAGGAGGAGCAGGACGGCTATATATAGGCAGGAAGAGGTGGAGGTAGTAGTAGTGGAAGTAGTAGTAGTAGTAGTAGTACAAGAATTGTATATAATACCGACAGGATGAAATGACACATGCACAACACCCGGGCATCCCCACCGTAGACGTTTCGCCATCCAGCCAGCCACTGGATGGCGAAACGTCCACAACAAAGACAACCAGACGCCGTACATGTGTCTAATTTCATCAGTAGATGTAGTAGAAGAAGAAGAGGTAGTAGTAGTGGTAGTGGTAGAAGTGGGAAATAAGGAAGACGAGCCAGTCAAATACAAAGGAAGGGGAGCACTGCAAGAGAGCTAGAAACCCACAGAGGGAGAGCAAGCGCACCGAGGTGCGTGAAAGGGGAAGTGGTGAAATAAAATAAAGAAGGAACAGAAACACGAGACAGGAGAGAGAAAGACAACCCAGAGGAGAAAAGGAGAGAGGAAAGGGGAAGAGGAAGAAGTAAAAGAAGAAGAAGAAGAAAAAAAAAAAAAAAAAAAAAAAAAAAAAAAAAAAAAAAATGAGGATTCAGGTTAAGTCACGGGTGTTCTGAAGTTTGGAGCATTTTACAATGTAGTGGGAGAGGAAGGCATCTACAGAGACGAAGCCAGGGCTAAGGTTCATACAAGGAAAGTTGTGTATAAGAGAAGATTCAACTAAACGGCGACTGTTCGAGTTGGAAGTAGGGAAGACAGTTTTAGCAGAAGACCAGTCAATAGGATGGCTATGATCTCTGACGTGACAGAAAAGAGCATTGTTAGTGTCGGCAAGCCTAACACTATTTTTGTGCTCCCTAAGTCTGTCAGAAAGAGATCGACCAGTTTCTCCAAAGTATTGAAGAGGACAGGAGGAGCAAGAAATAGAGTAGACACCAGGAACATCTGTAGAGGGAGGAGAGGTATGAACGAGATTAGTGCGAAGAGTGTTAGTCTGGCGGAAGGTAAGCTTGATGTCTAAGGGACGGAGAGAATTGTTGAGATTAGAAAGACCGGAAATGTAGGGAAGGCAGAGGATAGAAGAGTTCCCATGAGTAGAGAGTTTGGGAGAGAAGAAATTGCGTTTAGCACGTGAGAGGGCAGAGTCTATGAAATGGGAAGGGTAGCCAAGACGGGAGAACGAATTATAAAGAGTGGAAATTTCTGCTGGAAGGAAGTGAGGATCACAGATGCGGAGGGCACGGAGAAAGAGGGAGATAAGAACACTTCTCTTGACAGGGGAAGCATGATAGGAAAAGTAGTGAATGTACATGCCACTGTGCATAGGTTTACGGTAAACGGAAAAGGAAAAACCTGTATCTGAGCGGTGGACATGGACATCAAGGAAAGGAAGTAAGGAATTAGATTCCCATTCAGCTTTAAACTTGATGGAAGGGGCAAGATTGTTAAGAGCTTCAAGTTTAAAGCTGAATGGGAATCTAATTCCTTACTTCCTTTCCTTGATGTCCATGTCCACCGCTCAGATACAGGTTTTTCCTTTTCCGTTTACCGTAAACCTATGCACAGTGGCATGTACATTCACTACTTTTCCTATCATGCTTCCCCTGTCAAGAGAAGTGTTCTTATCTCCCTCTTTCTCCGTGCCCTCCGCATCTGTGATCCTCAGTTCCTTCCAGCAGAAATTTCCACTCTTTATAATTCGTTCTCCCGTCTTGGCTACCCTTCCCATTTCATAGACTCTGCCCTCTCACGTGCTAAACGCAATTTCTTCTCTCCCAAACTCTCTACTCATGGGAACTCTTCTATCCTCTGCCTTCCCTACATTTCCGGTCTTTCTAATCTCAACAATTCTCTCCGTCCCTTAGACATCAAGCTTACCTTCCGCCAGACTAACACTCTTCGCACTAATCTCGTTCATACCTCTCCTCCCTCTACAGATGTTCCTGGTGTCTACTCTATTTCTTGCTCCTCCTGTCCTCTTCAATACTTTGGAGAAACTGGTCGATCTCTTTCTGACAGACTTAGGGAGCACAAAAATAGTGTTAGGCTTGCCGACACTAACAATGCTCTTTTCTGTCACGTCAGAGATCATAGCCATCCTATTGACTGGTCTTCTGCTAAAACTGTCTTCCCTACTTCCAACTCGAACAGTCGCCGTTTAGTTGAATCTTCTCTTATACACAACTTTCCTTGTATGAACCTTAGCCCTGGCTTCGTCTCTGTAGATGCCTTCCTCTCCCACTACATTGTAAAATGCTCCAAACTTCAGAACACCCGTGACTTAACCTGAATCCTCATTTTTTTTTTTTTTTTTTTTTTTTTTTTTTTTTTTGTTTTTTTTTTTTTTTTTTTTTTTTCTTCTTCTTCTTTTACTTCTTCCTCTTCCCCTTTCCTCTCTCCTTTTCTCCTCTGGGTTGTCTTTCTCTCTCCTGTCTCGTGTTTCTGTTCCTTCTTTATTTTATTTCACCACTTCCCCTTTCACGCACCTCGGTGCGCTTGCTCTCCCTCTGTGGGTTTCTAGCTCTCTTGCAGTGCTCCCCTTCCTTTGTATTTGACTGGCTCGTCTTCCTTATTTCCCACTTCTACCACTACCACTACTACTACCTCTTCTTCTTCTACTACATCTACTGATGAAATTAGACACATGTACGGCGTCTGGTTGTCTTTGTTGTGGACGTTTCGCCATCCAGTGGCTGGCTGGATGGCGAAACGTCTACGGTGGGGATGCCCGGGTGTTGTGCATGTGTCATTTCATCCTGTCGGTATTATATACAATTCTTGTACTACTACTACTACTACTACTTCCACTACTACTACCTCCACCTCTTCCTGCCTATATATAGCCGTCCTGCTCCTCCTCTGTTAGTGTGACTTTGTCAATGGTCCAAGTCGGACCGAAACGTCGTCGTAAGCTTCTGTCTTTTATGTGCGGGTTATTTGTGTAAGGAACTGATAATGTGAGAAATCACAAAAGCGATTGGAAGTTTTCTATATTTTCACAGTGGTTGTTCTGCATATTGTAGTATCACCCGTTTACTATGATCTTATTGCATCCGTAAAACTGTGCATGATGTTTGCTTCCACGGTGTGTTTTACAGCCTGGTCGATCATGAGACCCAAGAAAGAAACTATAAATAACCCTAGTGACTTGAGGAACACACAGTATGTCTAACTTTGCCGCTTTGTGTATGCACATGTTCTTGAGCTATATTTCACATGATGAATGTGCACTGCATAATAAACTAGTCGTTTCGACGACAAAATCTAAAATCACGAGATACTAAGTTCCGGGAAAACTGTATGGGGAAACAGTGTATTCTGACGTATGGAGCTTAACATACTTCAGTAAACATGGCTGAGAGAGTAGCACACTAAGGTTCCAGGCTCCAGCACTCATTGCACTCAGTGATGCACACGGGTTTATTGCTTCACACAGTAATAATGCACGAGTGAAAGCAAATCACCAGTGATGACGTAGGCATCATTATTGCATGACGTTCGATAAGTCCTTGTTACGTTTTCCTTATTGGAAATAATACACGATTTAATGTATATGTACAATTATAATATACTAACCAACGCCTCGATTTCAAATTACATTTCAGATCTATTTAGAATCTCCTATCACAGAAAATTACATTACACATAAATTGAACCAGAAACCGCCCTAACCCGATACCATGAGTTTGCACAAAATAATCCGCATTTTGTGCCCTGGGCGCTTGTGACACTAGGTCGAGTGCCACATTGTGCGTGTGATAGTTACATGTACGTAATTGTGAATTTAGAATTGCATAACGTGCATATATAAAAGATTGTGTCTCAGTCCACAGCAGGATTTGAACCTGCGCCTCTGTATAAAAGTATTGTGTACTTTGATGCAGTGTGCAGGTTCAAATCATGCTGTGAACTAAGAGATAATATTTGTTAAAAGTTCACAGGTTTGAGAATTCTTAAACACACACACATATATATATATATATATATATATATATATATATATATATATATATATATATATATATATATATATGCAAAACAACCACTCTGAAAGAATAGAGAAATTCCAAGCGCTTTCGTGACTACTCACATTATCAAGGAACTATGAAAGTAAAGCATCCAAGGAAGCTATATAAGGGGTCTGGCCGGCACCTCACTATCAAATCCCACAACGGTTTAAACACCTGACGCGCGCCGACCCAACTTGGATAGGTCCTTGGCACAACTCACCCCACAAACTATTCTACCCAAGAAATAAGAAATTTTAAAGATTATTTGTCCAGTGTATTATTAAATTCTTCCCAAATTCTATTAATTATAAATGGATCTAATTTATATAAACCAAAGGAAATATTCATATTATTGTCAAAACTGCTTTTTATGAAACAGTTTTGACAATAATATGAATATTTCCTTTGGTTTATATAAATTAGATCCATTTATAATTAATAGAATTTGGGAAGAATTTAATAATACACTGGACAAATAATCTTTAAAATTTCTTATTTCTTGGGTAGAATAGTTTGTGGGGTGAGTTGTGCCAAGGACCTATCCAAGTTGGGTCGGCGCGCGTCAGGTGTTTAACCGTTGTGGGATCTGATAGTGAGGTGCCGGCCAGACCCCTTATATAGCTTCCTTGGATGCTTTACTTTCATAGTTCCTTGATAATGTGAGTAGTCACGAAAGCGCTTGGAATTTCTCTATTCTTTCAGAGTGGTTGTTTTGTATATTCTGAAATCACCTGTTTACTGTGATCTTATTGCATATATATATATATATATATATATATATATATATATATATATATATATATATATATATATATATATATATATATATATATATATATATATATATATATATATATATATAACATATATATAAACATTATATATATATATATATATATATGTTTATATATAATATATATATATAAACATATATATATATATATATATGTTTATATATATTATATATATATATGTTTATATATTTATATTATATATATATGTTTATATATATATTATATATATATGTTTATATATTTATATTATATATATATGTTTATATATATATTATATATATATGTTTATATATATATTATTGGTCAGTGCTACTCGTTCATGGGCACAATAATATATATATATATATATATATATATATATATATATATATATATATATATATTATACCGTGCCAAATAGGTAAAATTAGTTAGCAAGAACTCGTTTAAAAGTAAGTTCTTTCTAAAATTTTCTCGAGTTGATTGATAACTTTAGACCTTTCGTGTTGCATACAACACTATTTCAGGAGCTTGCGGTGTTGCAGAAGGAATAGATAATTCGGGCAGGTGATTCCATGGGCTACAGGAGTTCATCTCCCAGCATGTGCAAAGTCATGAACATCGACGAACGCCACAGAAAATCGGAGACGATGCAGCTTTAAAGTGAAGCAACTGCAGACATCAAACAAGGAAAAGATCTTAAGAGTGAATATTTCACCAAGTATCTCGTCGGAGGCTCACGCATCCACCATCACATCAGCAGGATAAATAAGGCAGGCAAACAAAACAAACGTCTTTGGAGAGGGAGGGAGAGAGAGAGAGAGAAAAGGGAGCCATTCTGGACACTGTGTACACAAAATATATCAGTTCAGTTTTAGTGTTATAGCCATAATTTTTAAAGGGGTGGAGGGGTAAGCTAGTGGAAGGCCTCGGTTAGATGACCAAAAACTCAAGCTGCGGGGTCATCATAGGACTAAGACCCGCGTCAGGAAACATTCTGTTTCCTGACGAACTTTACCTAAGTATGCAGTATTATTGTGGTGCCAGCAACAACCAGCGTGTACAAAAGTTCGGAATGTGATGTGGGAAGGACAAAAAACGCAGATAAGAAAGAATGGTTGGAAATTCGTCAGCTTGAGGGGGGTTGAGAAAGTGGAAAGAAATAGTTAAGGAGAGGGGAAGCTAACTCATAGATACTTTTCACTAGTAAATATGATAAGCATTAGGAACCAACAACGGTCACTTGTAGGTAAAGAGGCCGGGATAGGAACTGAAAGTCAACCCCTAGGATTATATCTAGGTGAGGTGTGTGTGCGTGCGTGTGTGTGTGTGTGTGTGTGTGTGTGTGTGTGTGTGTGTGTGTGTGTGTGTGTGTGCGCGCGCGCGCACACACACACACACACACACACACACACACAGCGTTCCGATACCTTAATAAGGAATCGTTCAAGACACTGTACACTGTGTATGTTAGGCCCATACTGGAGCAGCACCAGTCTGGAACCCACACCTGGTCAAGCACGTCAAGAAGTTAGAGAAAGTACAAAGGTTTGCAACAAGGCTAGTCCCAGAGTTCGGGGGAATGTCGTACGAGGAAAGGTTGAGGGAAATCGGACTGACGATACTGGAGGACAGGAGGGTCAGGGGAGACATGATAACGACATACAAGATACTGCGGGGAATAGACAAGGTGGACAGAGATAGGATGTTCCAGAGAGGGGGGACAGAAACAAGGGTTCACAACTGGAAGCTGAAGACTCAGACGAGTTACAGGGACGTTAGGAAGTATTTCTTCAGTCATAGAGTCGTCAGGAAGTGGGATAGCCTAGCAAATGAAGTAGTGGAGGCAGGAACCATACATAGTTTTAAGAAGAGGCATGACAAAGCTCAGGAAGCAGAGGGAGGGGGACCTAGTAGCGATCAGTGAAGAGGCGGGGCCAGGAGCTGAGTCTCGACCCCTGCAACCACAATTAGGTGAGTACAATTAGGTGAGGAGCTTGGACTCGACCCCTGCAACCTCAACTAGGTGAGTACGCACACACGCGCGCACGCGCGCGCACACACACACACACACACACACACACACACACACACACACACACACACACACACACACACACACACACACACACACACACACACACACACGAGAGAGGGGGAGGGGAGTACTTGCTTGGTCATATATTTTGTTAGGGGAGGGTACTCTGAAAGTCAATTATCGGGTTAATAATTAAAACAAGAGTTGTGTCGGGTCCGGCACTACGGTACTTAATATTAAGGCACGTGACCGTACTACTCATCTTATCCTCTTAATTAACATGCTTTTTCTTTATTAACTCGTATTTATAAATCATAACGATCTGCACTGTGGACAGAATCGGTATTGGTGCTGGTGAAGGGCTCTTGATCCATGGAATAGAAGGTGCTGTATGGCTTATAAGGGTTCAACGCTTCCACATAAGTCCTAGTTCATTAGATACAAGGTCAGATTCAACGTATTTACACCACAATAATTATATATATATATATATATATATATATATATATATATATATATATATATATATATATATGTGTGTGTGTGTGTGTGTGTGGAATATGCAGTAATCGCGAACAAGTGATAAGATGCAAAATATCCACAGTTGGAATTAAATGATAGCTATAGGCCTTTCGTGTTGGTATCACATCAGGAGCTTGCAATGTTAGAGAAAGAGAATAGGAAATCCAGGCAGATTGGTTCGGTGGAACGACTCTCTCCAGATTCTAGAGAGAGTCGTTCCCCTGAACGAATCTACCTGGATTTCTCTATTTCTGCAACATTGCATGCTCCTGATGTGTTAAATTACAGCCCGAAAAGCCTAGAGCTAATGGAAACATACAAAAAATAGCTGGAATACCGTAAGTAATAACATGATAAATAATTACATTAACATTAAGAATGCTGGCAATATCATCCTTAAATGTGAGAATACTGGCTATGAATAACGTTATTAACTGTAAGAACACTGATATTAACGAAGACAGTGACAGTAAGAATACCAGTAATATTGGTAACAGTGTAGGTAACAGTATGAATACTAGTTATAACGGTAAGAATACTGGTAATAAAGTTAAAAATCATAGTAAGAATATTGACTGATAACAGAATACAATTAACGGTAAAGGTATTGATGATAACGGCAATATAATGAAGATTCGAATGCACGGGAGAGGTATTACTGAGATCAGAGAATAAATGTATCCACATTCATGTGACGCTTGTGCTGGCCAGCACGCAAGAATTCTCTGAGCTACTTACCAGAAGTCTCTCTGAAATTCACCACTCCCACTTTCCATTTCTCCCTCTCTCTTCTCTGTTGTAGTTCCTCCTTTACCTCCATCATCTTGGTTCCTCTGTCTTTAGCTCCGTATCCATGTTGAGGCTTAATATTATTAGTATAATATTGGGGAAACCCTAAACCAGTAGGGATCATACAGGACCTGGGAAATGGAAGGTTATCAGTTTGAATCCGAGGATGGGAAGGTGCCTTCAACTCCTTAGATAAACAACCCTTCACCAGCATGAAGGCACCTCCCTCCCTTGAGAAGCGTTGAATCAAGTCTGGACGAAAAATAGAAATGCATCTTCCAAGTTTTTCTGCTCAAGAAGCCAGGCAACTTCCAGAGTGATTAGCAACTTCGCGAGAGGTCGATGTACATCATGTTTATTTTCTTATTTAATACAACACAAACTCAGTGTGTGGTTACCTCATTAAGTATCCCGATGGGGTACCTTCAACTGGTTGCTTGATTTATTTTCTCTTCCTCCATGGTTTCCAGTCTTCAAATTGTTGATGTACAATAACTAGGAAAACGTTCATGCAACTATTGGTGTGTGTAAGTGCCATCTCGTCAGTGTTTTACAGACTGGTCCAAATTTTGGTTTCCTTATGATAATATGTGGAAGCCTCTTCTGGAACATTTCAATCTTTAATGACGGCTTCGTCTTATGGGCAGGATTGTACCGAGTAAATTTAGTAAATGTAGATGTGCCAATTTACTAACAGTCGGTACATTTGACAGTCAAGGACAGGCTGAAACGTCGCCATAAGTTTATTCTAAGCGCTGGTTATTTGTGAATAAATAATAAAATTGATGGATTCCGAGAAATAGCTGTAGATTGTCTTTTTAAATAAAGTTCAGACTTCAAGATGGGCTTTGTTCAGAGGAAGATTTGCATTGATACTTGTTAATTTTTAATTTACTAATTTTATTGAACAATTTGTTTTCCACGTAGTAGGTGCATAATGTGTCTTCTGATCAGCTTCAAACCTTAAATGATGTATCTTAACTAGATAAATTTTAAGGGTGTATGTACCAATTTGCTGAATTTATTGAAAAGACTGTGAAAATAGAAGTTTGTCTTTCATGCACTAATTTGTGAATGAGTTATCCGATCAATTTTGAACCTTCAACATCGCTGTATTTTTTAAAATTCTTTTAACTGTCATTTGAAAGTGTAGGTGCCAGTTTGCCAAATTTTGCTTCAACCCGTCAGCTGTCTTTGTCAGGTAGCCTCATAGGACGTATGCAGAATCCAGTTTATAAAACAAAAACAGTCTTGTAAGTATTGTGCAGACTTTGAAATATATAATGTGAAAACATTAAAAAGGCTTTTTCTTTATATAAAGTTTCACAAGTTTGGTGAGCTCGTCAAGATTATATTTTCAGCTGCACTGTTCTTTTGCTCCAGGGTTTTTATTTATGATCAGAAAATACCTCGTCCGATCGGCTCTAAATTCTCAGTTTTGTGAGTTAGAACCAGGAGAAGATTCATGGAACAGTTGAGATCGACAGGTTAAATTTTGTAAGTTTTATCAAGCCTTTCCAGATTTTTTTTGCCTACCCTCCTTCCCCTCCCCAAACACCTTGCTCCTTCCTTCCCTCCATTTCCTTTTCTTATTTGCGCATCTGTGCCCTCTGTCCCTTTTTTGCCCCTCCTTTCCTTACCTCAGTAAAGACACACCTTCCCTCCACATGTTGCGTGTGTTGGTATCAATTTGCTAATTGAATTTTAAAAACAGTATGGTATTATTTAGTGAAATAACTTAAGTTTGCTTCTTCTGACTGGTTTCAGTCATTAATGTCTGGTGGAACTTTTGGAAGGGATGATGCCGTTTGTGTTTAGACAGTTTAGGTGCAATTTTGCTAATTTACTAGCATCGTTAATAGTCTTGGATTTGTTGAATTATGCATTATATCTGCTGAGTGCTCGTTCAAGTCGGCATCAAACTTTTAGTTTTGGTGGGTTTTTTTTCTGGTAGGTAACTTCACTTCGATTTTGGTTTATATAAGTTTTAAATTTGCTACTTTATTATAATTGGTTTCTGTGCAATTTGGGAATGCCTCTTATGATTGGCTCTAAATTTTTATATCTGGTATATCTTACTGGAAAGTTCGAATTAGTTTTTGGCTTTCTAGGTGCCAATTTCCCATTTTTATTGCAAAATTGGGATATTAATTTCTAAGAGATAATTTATAAACGACTCTTCTGGTTGACTTCATTTTTCAAGTCTTACTTTTAACTGAGAAACTCGGCAGTATTTTTTTATATGAATTAAGGTAGAGGGGGGCTGAGCTTACCGAAGACGGGAATAACTTTCTCGGATCCCACAGCTGAGATTTAGGTGGAAACTGAGGACATAATGAAGCCATAAGGATGTAAAGAAGTATTTCTTCAGTCTTATGGTGGTTGCAAAAGGAAATAATTTGGATGTGACAGTGGCGGTGGAAAACTCAGTCATAGCTTAAAGAATAGATATGATAAGGCCCTAGAAGCCAGAAGTCATTGATGCCGGTCAAGGTGGTCTAGCAGGCGGCAAAGGGGCGGGTCCACTTTTAATTATTATGTAGAAGTTTTAAACCCGTACATGGGAAATGAGAGGTAATCAAGTTTGAATAAAAGAAGTGAAGGGTAGCTACAGTTTCTTGGATCAAGAGTGGAGGGTATCTCAAAACATTGAGGTATCCCGTACCCTTGAAGGTTTGAGCCCTTGTAAGTAAGTGTGAATTTTCAGGGAAAGAGGAGCGTCGTCGAACTTGCCGTCTTCGGGATGATGTTAAGAAGTGCTTGGAGATAAAACCTCCAGAAAACGTATTTTGGGTCTCATATCTTAAAATTTTGTACTTGAGGTGGCGGGATGATAATGACGTCTTGACAAATCACGGACCGAGTGGAGTTTGTACCCCATGGTAAGTGAATCCTAAAACCTGACAGGCCAGTGCGTTAACCATTAAAACTCTTAGGCCGGTGCGTTAACCACTCGGTCAGCTGGCTCTAATACGAGTCATCCAATTAGGACTCAACATGGGTTCAAACCCTACCCGTTCCCTGATTTGTTTGCAATCATGTTATTACGATTTCGTGAGTTGATATTCTGACACTTGATTAATCTTTGAGTTTGGATTATGAGGGGGGAAGGAGGAGAGGTGGGATGATTATCCAGTGAGGGGAATGGTTTCTACTGGAGGGGCAGTGGTTTCTCCTGTAAAGGGAATGGTTTCTTCTGTAAGGAGTAATGGTTTCTCATTTCTTGTAAGGAAATTTTTTTGAGAGAGTAAGATGGATATAACTCACAGGTCTTGCGTGACTGAATGTGGTGATTTGTTAACTCTCTCTTGTGGGCGGTGAGTAAAAACTCGAGCGAGGTGACTGGTGACTGTCTCACAAGATGATCACAAAATAGTCATACCAGTCACTCAGACACTAGTCTTATCAGGAGCTACTTCTCAGTAGTGGCAAGTGGTGTAACTATCTAATAACACTAATCAGTCACTTAAGCCAGTCATTTACACTGCCACTACTTTCACCACCGTCAACACTTAAACCAGTCAGTCCCACCAGTTTTCTGTCACACCACCCTAACAATCTTATAATTGAGAATTGGATACTGCCAACAGTATTGAAGAAAGGAGACACGCTCTTTTGTTTAAGCTCTAACAGCGAAACGTGTCCTATTGAAAACTTGCTCTGCACCGTGTTTTCTTCATACACGCTGTGAAATCTACTCACAGCGTGATGTTGGGGCTCCCACGCGTGCTCTTCACTCTGTAGGTGCGTGACTAAATTAAATTTATCTGAAATCACTCCAAGTTCTGGGACGGTTGATTATATACAGTGGATATATACTGGCCCAATAGTGTTAAGGCCTAGTGTAGATATTAGTGTGTAAGTGTTGATTTAGTTATTACAATGAGGGTGTAGTTCAAGTCTGTTTAAATTTAAAGGCAGGTAAAAGTTAGTTAACGGTTGCCAAAGGCACTTGTCGATAGGCGCTTGACCCGTTTTGTGTATGTGGGTGTTCCGTGTTGTATTCGAATTCTCAGATTACTTTTAACCAGAATGAGGATTTCTCCTTTTTTATAAGTGGATGCACAATCATTTTATATGGACATTGAGAACTTTAAATTAATTCCGTTTCTCTAGATCTGTTGATTTCCTTACAAATTACCTTAACCTTAGACTCAAAAATTCCTTCAGCCAAACCAGCAAGTTTTCCAAACCTGGAGTGTCAGATGAACTTTAATGGAAGCTGAAGTTATCTTCAAATTTCTTAAACCCGAATTGATAAATTACCTTAGGCAAGCAAATTACCTTTAACGTATACCCAGTCTTCGTAGTATATCAGTGTCGGCGAATGGTCCATGGTCTTCATCATTGAACGTTAGTGGTCCATGGTCTTCATCATTGAACGTTAGTGGTCCATGGTCTTCATCATTGAACGTTAGTGGTCCATGGTCTTCATTGAACGTTAGTGGTCCATGGTCTTCACTGAACGTTAGTGGTCCATGATCTTCACTGAATGTTAGTGGCGCATGGTCTTCACTGAATGTTAGTGGTCCATGGTCTTCTTCACTGAATGTTAGTGGTCCATGGTCTTCACTGAATGTTAGTGGTCCATGGTCTTCTTCACTGAACGTTAGTGGTCCATGATCTTCACTGAATGTTAGTGGCGCATGGTCTTCACTGAATGTTAGTGGTCCATGGTCTTCTTCACTTAATGTTAGTGGCCCATGGTCTTCACTGAATGTTAGTGGTCCATGGTCTTCACTGAATGTTAGTGGCCCATGGTCTTCACTGAATGTTAGTGGTCCATGGTCTTCTTCACTGAATGTTAGTGGTCCATGGTCTACTTCACTGAATGTTAGTGGTCCATGGTCTTCTTCACTGAACGTTAGTGGTCCATGGAATTTATCAGTTGATGTGGATGGCGTTTGGGATTTTCCAGTTGATGTGGATGGTATTTGGAATTTAACAACAAAAAAAGGGCACAATACCGTGACTGGAACAATACACAAATAACCCGCATGGCCCAAGTCGGACCGAAACGCTGTCGTAAGCTCCTCTCTTCTTTCTGCGGGTTATTTGCGTTTGGAATTTATCAGTTAACGTTAGTGGTCCTTGGGATTTATCAATGGAGGCAAGTGGACCTTTAGATTTGACCTTCATTTGGAATATGAGCAAGGTAATATATCTGAAGGAATACTCTTAGAAACCAGTTACCTGGACTTTAGTTGAAGACATAGTAAGTTCACTACCTGCTCCTTGATAGCCACCAAGTGGGGGTGTTATGCTGTAGACTCGTAGAGGGTCATCGTTATATAATACTGCATAAATAGTAACGTCACTTTCGTAATTTTTTTCAAAGAAGGGACGAGCCCTGAACCCGAGATATAGAATGAGTTTCATACTGGCTACAATAAAAAAAAATAACTTTTTTCTCTCCAGGTATTATTAACAGGCGCTCCAAATACGACATCAACTGCAACTTTTTAACTTTTCTCACACAAGCATTATTGTGTATAATCAGATCCTGCTGTTGGCCCCCGAAGCCATGTTGCTTCAGAAAATTGTAATGTTTATATTACTGTTTAACTTTTATAATGGTTTGTATAATAAATTACGTAGATTTTTATCCTATGATAATGCAGTAAAGTGAAGCAGTGTGAAGTGTGGCTTATTGTAGCCTTTTAAAGGAACCGAAGAAGTTCCATTAATTTATTAGGAAATTTCCGATACCTCGTGTTAGTTTGTAAATATCGATCATTTAATAAGGTAAACATGTATAATGTTAAAGAACGAAGTCTACTGACGGGAAATGTGGTAGTATGGTCATTGTAAGCGCTATGAGTAGGCCTGGGGAGGTCTCCAGTGAGAGCCATCAGTGTGGACAGACTTAGGAAAGCCATTGAGAGCCAGTACTGGGTTCCCTACGCTAAGAAAACATTTTCTCGTTAAAAAAAATTCTAAGTGAAGAAATTTTATACTCTGCCATATTAGAAAACTGAGTCACCCTTGGTGGGTTACCCTGCCTTGGTGGGTTACCCTGCCTTGGCAGATTACCCTGCCTTGGCGGGTCACCCTGCCTTGGTGGGTCACCCTGCCTTGGTGGGTCACCCTGCCTTGGTGGGTCACCCTGCCTTGGTGGGTCATCCTGCCTTGGTCACCCTGCCTTGGTCACTCTGCCTTGGTGGGTCACTCTGCCTTAGTCACCCTGCCTTGGTGGGTCACTCTGCCTTGGTGGGTCACTCTGCCTTGGCCACCCTGCCTTGGTGGGTTACTCTGCCTTGGTCACTCTGCCTTGGTGGGTCACTGCCTTGGTCACCCTACCTTGGTGGGTCACTCTGCCTTGGTGAGTCGCTCTGCCTTGGTCACCCTGCCTTGGTGGGTCACTCTGCCTTGGTGGGTCACTCTGCCTTGGTCACCCTGCCTTGGTGGGTCACTCTGCCTTGGTGGGTCACTCTGCCTTGGTCACCCTGCCTTGGTGGGTCACTCTGCCTTGGTGGGTCACTCTGCCTTGGTGGGTCACTCTGCCTTGGTGGGTCACTCTGCCTTGGTCACCCTACCTTGGTGGGTCACTCTGCCTTGGTGGGTCACTCTGCCTTGGTCACCCTGTTTTGGTGGGTCACTCTGCCTTGGTGGGTCA
This sequence comes from Cherax quadricarinatus, assembly GCF_038502225.1. Taxonomy (NCBI): domain Eukaryota; kingdom Metazoa; phylum Arthropoda; class Malacostraca; order Decapoda; family Parastacidae; genus Cherax; species Cherax quadricarinatus. The sequence continues at coordinate 9,608,242 of NC_091359.1, read as the reverse complement.
CTCTGCCTTGGTCACCCTCCCTTGGTGGGTCACTCTGCCTTGGTGGGTCACTCTGCCTTGGTCACCCTGCCTTGGTGGGTCACTCTGCCTTGGTCACCCTGCCTTGGTGGGTCACTCTGCCTTGGTCACCCTGCCTTCGTGGGTCACTCTGCCTTGGTGGGTCACTCTGCCTTGGTCACCCTGCCTTGGTGGGTCACTCTGCCTTGGTCACCCTGCCTTGGTGGGTCACCCTGCCTTGGTGGGTCACTCTGCCTTGGTGGGTCACTCTGCCTTGGTCACCCTGCCTTGGTGGGTCACTCTGCCTTGGTGGGTCACTCTGCCTTGGTCACCCTGCCTTGGTGGGTCACTTGGTAAGAAATGGTGCATGTGGCAAAATTATTTTTTTTCTCGTTTTAACATTTTTTTTTTCAAAAGGTAACTGCGCAGTTTAGACTAGTGAGAATATTGACTGGTAAAATGTTATGATTGTGGTCACGCTCTTGCAGTGATGGTGGACGGTACAGTGATGGTGGACGGTACAGTGATGGTGGACGGTACAGTGATGGACGGTACAGTGATGGTGGACGATACAGTGATGGTGGACGGTACAGTGATGGTGGACGATACAGTGGTGGTGGACGGTACAGTGATGGTGGACGGTACAGTGATGGTGGACGGTACAGTGATGGTGGACGGTACAGTGGTGGTGGACGGTACAGTGATGGTGGACGATACAGTGATGGTGGACGGTACAGTGATGGTGGACGATACAGTGGTGGTGGACGATACAGTGGTGGTGGACGGTACAGTGGTGGTGGACGGTACAGTGATGGTGGACGATACAGTGGTGGTGGACGGTACAGTGATGGTGGACGGTACAGTGATGGTGGACAGTACAGTGATGGTGGACGGTACAGTGATGGACGGTACAGTGGTGGTGGACGGTACAGTGATGGTGGACGGTACAGTGATGGTGGACGGTACAGTGGTGGTGGACGGTACAGTGATGGTGGACGATACAGTGGTGGTGGACGGTACAGTGATGGTGGACGGTACAGTGATGGTGGACAGTACAGTGATGGTGGACGGTACAGTGATGGTGGACGGTACAGTGGTGGTGGACGGTACAGTGATGGTGGACGGTACATTGATGGTGGACGGTACAGTGATGGACGGTACAGTGATGGACGGTACAGTGATGGTGGACGGTACAGTGGTGGTGGACGGTACAGTGATGGTGGACGGTACAGTGATGGTGGACGATACAGTGGTGGTGGACGGTACAGTGATGGTGGACGGTACAGTGATGGTGGACAGTACAGTGAGGGGGAAACACGCTGCGGTTTTATTTTATTAAACCAAACTTGAGTCATTAGTGAACGGTTACCCTGCTGTATGATAGTTACATTGTGGGATAAAAACCTGACTATTTTTCCATTTAATAATAATCTTTATTTCTACGAGTAAATGATACAACTTATACAGACCATAGCTGACATCGGTGACATACTAGTTATGCAGAGCATTTCAGGCAAATTAGGTTAATTTTGTCCCCAGGATGCGACCCTCACCAGGCGGCTAACACCCAGGTACCTATTTATTGCTAGGTGAACAGGGATAGCAGTTGTCTTAAGAAAACACTCCCCAATGTTTTCACCCGTTCCGGGAATCGAACAACAGACCTCAATATGTAAGCTGAATGCGCTACCAACTGAGCTACGTATTTCATCACGCATGATTAATTTTATAATGTAATTAAATCTTTTCGGCCTAAGCTGGGAGACTAACTCGATGAAGATATCGTCAGGCATTCCGCTGAGACTTCAGACGGCATTCAAGAGAACAGAGGGGTGAGGTAAGGGAGGGATGGAGTGAGGGGGAGGGGAGTTGATCGAGGTAAGGGGAGAGGAAATTGAAGCTTGGGGTTTAGGCAGAGCATGTATGTAGCCTTGATCCAGTTGTCTTGCTGAGCAGGTGGGGAGAGTGGACAGCCAGTGGTGACCACCTCTGGTAATAACGTTCGCATTCTACTTATATGCTCAGAATTCTTTCTTTCTTTCTCTATCTCTGTCTTTCTCTGTCTCTCTCTGTCTGTATTCTCTCTCTCTCTCTCTCTCTCTCTCTCCGATCAACTTAAGGATTCAACAAATTGATGCTGAAAATTTCTTCTTGGTTTTTTACATAGCTTGAATCTGGCAATTTTATCAGGTGTTTTCTTTTAGATATTATGTATTGATGGCAAATAGTGGGGCTGGTTAGCTCTAAGCTAGAGATTTTTTTTTATCATTCTCAGTGAGCTGAGAAAACTCTTCCAGTACGAGTCAAGGTAAAAGGCGAAAAAAAAAATGGAGTAATATCCTTGTACAAGGTAGAGCCAGAGTGAGATTCTTGTACAAGGTACAGCCAGAGTGAGATTCTTGTACAAGGTACAGCCAGAGTGAGATTCTTGTACAAGGTACAGCCAGAGTGAGATTCTTGTACAAGGTACAGCCAGAGTGAGATTCTTGTACAAGGTACAGCCAGAGTGAGATTCTTGTACAAGGTACAACCAGAGTGATGCTGATATTAACTCCCTGTTTTGTTTTAAATTATTTTTCAGAGGCCACTAGAGACGCACATTTCCTTATTATACCTTCCCTCTCTTGTAGGATATTAGGCTACGCTTAGTTTGTAGATGGAAGTTTACCTCTAGTGCAAGTATGGGTACCCATAGCCTTGCAGTGCATTAAAAAAAAGAAGGCTTACTGGAAATATATTTAGATTTATCTATGAGACTTCGAAGATAAGCTTCTACCACTCCATCAGTTATGAATGCACACACTGTGGCCACTTCATTATAGGCGCACTTGTACACCTAGTCATTAATGCAGATATCTAATCAGTCATGTGGCAGCACCTTAGTGCCTATAAGCATGCAAGCATGGTCAAGAATGGGAAAAAGATATAAGTGACTGTGACGGTGGAATGATTGTTGGTGCCAGATGGGGTGGTTCGAGTATTTCCGAAACTGCTGATGGGGGATTTTCATGCATAAGTCTCTAGAGTTTACAGACAGTGGTATGAAAAACCCAACTTCTAGGATGCAGCAGTTCTGTGGGCGAAAACATGTTAATGAGAGAGGTCAGAGGAGAATGGCCAGACTAGTTCATGCTGACAGTAACTCAAGTAACCATGCATCACAACAGTGGTATGCGGAAGAACATCTCCGAATGCACAACACCTCGAAACTTAAAGTGAATGGGATACAAAAGCAGACCACACCAGGTTCCACTCCTGTCAGTTAAGAAGAGGAAACTGGGGCTACAGTGGGCACAGGCTCACCAAAACTTGCGAGTTAAAGATTGAAAAACGTCGCCTGGTGTGACGAATTGCGATTGTTGCGACATACCGATGATAGGGACAGAATCTGGCGTAACACTGGAACGTAGTGAAACGGGAGATTCACAGAATGAATGTACAAGCGACAAATGTGCAGCAACTGCGTGATGCTATCATGTCAACATGGACCAGACTCTCTTAGTAACGTTTCCAGCACCTTCTTGAATCCATGACACGAACAATTCAATATGTTCTGGGGACAAAGGGGAAACCTACCCAGTACTAGCCGGGTGTACCTAATAAAGTGGCCACTGAGTATGTATATGAATGGTTTATGATATATATACACACACACAAACACGCACACCTTTATATACCAAGAATATTTTAATTTCATTTATAAAGAAAAAAATATTTTTGACGTTAGAGTACAGTTGAAATATGTTCGTAGTGATCCACGTGCAGTTGATAGATGTTAAACTTGATAGTAACTCGAGTAATACATTTCTTAAGAGTTAAACTTTGTAGTGATGTTTTTGTCAACTTCTCGTTCTCGCCCAGTGTTGCGTTCATGTTTTCTTTTACATGTTAGCCTTTGTTTCTCCCATTTTTTCCTGGTTATTATGGGTGTTGCTCTCAACAACTGGATGTCCTTGCTTGCTCCCCCTCGCACGCATGCCACTGCATGCTCTCTCTCTCTCTCTCTCTCTCTCTCTCTCTCTCTCTCTCTCTCTCTCTCTCTCTCTCTCTCTCTCTCCTTGTCTCTCTCTCCTTGTCTCTCTGTCTCTCTGTCCTTCTCTCTTTTTTTTAACACAGGGTTTGACAAGGTTAAGGATCCCTAGCTTTATTGACAAGCTATTTACAGGTTAAGGATTCCTAACTTTATTGGCAAGCTAAGAGCTGTTACCTACATCAGCTCATTTGAAAGCATTTTTTATTGTTATGAGACATACAAGTAGGGAACAGGATGAAGTTGGAGCCATCTGTGGGCCAGCATTTTCATTTGATCAACTGACTTTATCTCATTGACATCATAATGCTGTACGAATGTGTTCCATACTCGAGTCATCCTGGGTATATATGATCTCAGATGGAGTGATGTTCTGGAGAAGGGTACAGCCAGAGTGAAGTTGCTGCTTTCTGCCCGTCTTGTGGCATAAAAGCTTGTTTCACGCTGTCCTCGAAGTGGATCCTTCTCTCTGTCCTTCTCTCTCTGTACTTCTCTCTCTGTACTTCTCTCTCTGTACTTCTCTCTCTGTACTTCTCTCTCTGTACTTCTCTCTGTACTTCTCTCTGTACTTCTCTCTCTGTACTTCTCTCTGTACTTCTCTCTCTGTACTTCTCTCTCTGTACTTCTCTCTCTGTACTTCTCTCTCTGTACTTCTCTCTCTGTACTTCTCTCTCTGTACTTCTCTCTCTGTACTTCTCTCTCTGTACTTCTCTCTCTGTACTTCTCTCTCTGTACTTCTCTCTCTGTACTTCTCTCTCTGTACTTCTCTCTCTGTACTTCTCTCTCTGTACTTCTCTCTCTGTACTTCTCTCTCTGTCCTTCTCTCTCTGTCCTTCTATCTCTCTCTCTCTCCTCTCTCTCTCCTCTCTCTCTCCTCTCTCTCTCCTCTCTCTCTCCTCTCTCTCTCCTCTCTCTCTCTCTCTCTCTCTCTCTCTCTCTCTCTCTCTCTCTCTCTCTCTCCTCTCTCTCCTCTCTCTCCTCTCTCTCTCCTCTCTCCTCTCTCTCTCTCGTCCTTTCTCTCTTTTACACACACACACACACACACACACACACACACACACACACACACACACACACACACACACACACACCCATACACACACACCCATACACACACACCCATACACACACACACCCATACACACACACACCCATACACACCCATGCACACCCATGCACACCCATACACACTTATGCACCAACCACACACGCACAAGCACCCCACAACACACATGCAACCCCACACGCGCACATGCACCACCACACAAACATATGCACCACACACACACATATGCACCACCACCACCACACACACACATGCACCACACACACACACATGCACCACCACCACCACCCCACACACACACACATGCACCACCACCACACACATGCACCACCACCACACACATGCACCACCACCACACACATACACCACCACCACACACATACACCACCACCACACACACGCACACACATCACCACCATACACACACACATACACCACCACCACACATATACACCAACACAACACACACACATATGCACCACCACCACACACACATATGCACCACCACCACCACATACACATATATGGACCACCACCACACACACACATATATGTACCACCACTACACACACATATATGTGCACCACCGCCAGACACACACATATATATGCTCCACCACCACCACCACACACATATATATGCTCCACCACCACCACACACACATATATATGCACCACCACCACACACACATATATATGCACCACCACCACACACACATATATATGCACCACCACCACACACATATATGCACCACCACCACACACATATATATGCACCACCACCACACACATATATATGCACCACCACCACCCACACACATACACCACCACCACACACACACATATGCACCAACACCACACACACACACACACACACACACACACACACACACACGGTGTAAAAGAAAGTTATGGTTGTAGAAATATGCTACCCTCGCTGATTGGAACTTCTACACTGATGAATGTTTCTTGGGCCAAGAAATTGCAGTTACTCTCCCTTATTGGATCAGACCTGATTACCTTTTATTTCCTAGGCGCTATATGACTCTTATACATTTAATGCTTCCAGGTGAATAAATAATAATAGTAATATAATTACTATTATAAAGTACCAATGAAGTGAGTCACAACATAATTAACGGGGTTATTTACCTTCTCGACCTGACCCAGAATAACACGAGTGTAAAATCAACTTACATTAATTTTAGAACACAATTGCAGACTCGCAAGTTTTCCATTGCACTTCATACCCCTTCATTACCCTCGATAACTTTCCATCACTCACAGCATGGTCAGATTTTTCTTAGTATATGATGCAGCTACCATTCCCTTCCTTAAATTAAGCCTGATTACCTCCCATGCACCATGCAGTGTATGACCCTTACGAGCTTAACGCTTCTACTTGCATATAATGTTCTTAACATGTGAAGCACGAGGAAGCCTCAGTACTGTGCTAGCTCGCTCATTAAGACTCCAGATTGTAAACTTTGCAAATACAAGGAAAAAACCGTGGACGCGATATTCTAAATTTAATCCTAGCGCATGAGGAGCGCATTATAGCATCACATGTAAAGTTGGAGCCCATAACAGGAAAGAAATTTGTATGTATCTGTATAGATCTAGAGGCAGAAAAATCATATTTTACGAAAGTAGTAAAAACCTATGAAGATAATGAAAGGAGGAGGAGGGGGAGGAGGCGATAACTTCACAAAGTATCATAGAAGATGTATTGGAAAATAATAATAATACAAACTGAGCTTTAGATGGCTGAAATGAAAGAGAAGAAATGGTGGGTAGCAAAATCCATTGCCACTTTAAAATCGTACACAGTAAATGTGTGTAAACAATGACGGGACATCACGAACATACGACTGATAAATTGGACACAAGCGCAATACTTATGTATATTGTGGGAGCGTTTCACCACACAGTGGCTTCATCAGTCCAGTACAGAGGCGAATGGTAAAGATCAGGAGGAATTTGAGGTAATCAGTCCATCAATTCGATTGATGGACTGATTAAATCGACTCCAGGTTGAGGGACTGATTACCTTAAACTCTTCAGATCTTCAAAATTCGTCTTTGCATTGGACTGATGAAGCCATTATATTGCGAAACATTTCCACAATAAAGATACCCAAATGTTGTACGTGTCTAGTTTATCAACTTGTAGGTTCCCAGAACCATTTGTCAACAAAAACAATAGTGATAAATTAGACACATGTGCAACTCTTGGGTATCTTTATTGAGGAAACGTTTCGCCACACAGTGGCTTCATCAGTCCATACAAAGGAGAATCTTGAAGAACAGGAGGAGAATGAGGTAATCAGTCCCTCAACCTTGAGTCGATGTGGTCAGTCCATCAATCTTGAATAGAATACGGCATACGTGCTGAGAAGGAGCTTATAAACCGTTGGCAGGAGAGGTGCAGCAGTCATAGGTCGTGTAACATTTGTTCAATGTTGAAGTAGGTCGTGCCCAAGAATTAGGCAAGCGAAGAATTCCCAAGTATTAAGATCCCAAGAAGTTGCAGTGTCTGACAGGTTTGTAGATGAATGGTTCAGAGAACCGACATGTTGATAAATTAGACACATGTGCAACTCTTGGGTATCTTTATTGAGGAAACGTTTCGCCACACAGTGGCTTCATCAGTCCATTTGTTTGGACTGATGAAGCCACTGTGTGGCGAAACGTTTCCTCAATAAAGATACCCAAGAGTTGCACATGTGTCTAATTTATCAACATGTCGGTTCTCTGAACCATTCATCTAAAAACAATAGTGTTGTAAGTACAAGTAGTAATAACACACTGGAGTGCAGTCATGATTAAGATGGGAGACCACGAAAGTACCTAGACTCCTGAAACCTCAAATAACTAATTACGCAATACTTCTTGGTCCACATCGCTAGTCTGGTAATGACATTTCATCACAAACGTCCTTACAAGTACAGGATCCCACAGCCGCGATGGCATGATGAATGATATATTTTATCAGACAAAAATGTTTTCTTTATTGAACCTTAGTAGGCCTGGTCACAGACCGGGCCGCGGGGGCGTTGACCCCCGGAATTCTCTCCAGGTAAACTCCAGGTAGTATGGTATGCACGGCGCTGTATACAGGACCACTGCATTATGATAGTATCACATTGTTTTACGGGAGTATCTTCAGCTTCAGGATTGAAACTGGGCAGCAGGAATTTGTGAGGAGGATTTTTTTTTATTTTTTTTTAATAAATAGGTTTTTGGTGTGGGCTAAGAGCCAGATGTTTTAAAAACCACATGGGTAGACTTGAGTGGTATATATATGTTACTGTTCTTTTTGCTCTTTATGTTAAAAGTCTCTATCTTGATTATTGTGACGTCATTTAGGGCTTTGTAAACAAGGTACGTTATCGCAGCGTTGAAGAATGCTTCACCTGCTTTGGAACCCAGACATCATCAGGTTTGTAACGAGATTAGTGCCGGAACTGAGGGCAGTGGACTTCGAGGAACTCAACCTAAAAAAAATAGGGTAGGACTGCGAAAGACATCACAACATACAAAGTACCGAGAAGATTAGGTAGATCAGAAAGACTTGAGAGGATAGGAGAAGGAACATCTTGATATTAATGGTACATGAGCCATAGGGACGTTTGGAACTGCCTTTTTTCAGTCTTATTTTTGTGAATGAAACACATTAGATGGCGTGGTGGAGGTGAACATTATACACAGCTTCAGCACTAGATGTTCTCGGGTTCTGGAAGCCAGAAATCTGTGAAACCGATCAATACGAAAGAAAGAAGCAGACACAGTGGCAGAGAATAGGCAGATACACTGAGGCAGAGAGGGAGGGGGGAGGTGGGGCAGGCACACAGGCAAATAGAAATACAAACAATGGCAGACACCCTGAGGCAAAGAGAACTAGGTAGACACAGTGGCAGAGAGAAAAAAAACAGACACACCGGCAGAGAGAGAGAGAGACAACTTCCAGCTGGAGGTGCACCATGTACCTCGTTCTTCTCAAAGCCCACGTTCATCACGCTACCTTTAACACTGTCTGGGGAGATGCTGGGCTTGGCTGGCAGAAAGACGAAGGTGTCTAGCTCTCGCTGGGAATGTCTAGTTTTTGCTGAGGGTGTTTAGATCTTGCAGGGGATGTCTGACTCTAGTTGAGGGTGTTTGGCTCTTGCTAAAGATGTCTAGCTTTTTCTGAGTTTGTCTAGCTCTTGTTGTGGATTAGCTTTTGCTGAGGTTGTAGCTCTTGGTGGGGAAGGGGAGGTCTACTTTTGCTGGGGAGGAGTCTGGTTATTCCTGGAGGTATGTGAATATGTCTGAGGTGTGTGGAGCTGCAAGGGTGTACCAGCGGAGTATCAGGTCAAAATCTCTCCAGGCTAGGAAGCAGCTGCTCCATCCATCCCGGGTGACCAGGTGTAAGGAACCAGACCGACGTAAAGTACGTCGGAGAGAGAGAAGAATGATCAGGGACAGAAAAGATGGAACACTGAGGAAGGGAGTGAGTAGGAAGTAGATAGAAGGGATTATGATTTGAGATAGAAGTTTAATGGAGATAACCATATGGGGAGGGAAATCTTTAGCTCAACATCTTTTGCACTCTACTGTGTCGTCATGAGCTTGTAATGTTGCAAGACAGCTACAGATAGGAGGGGAAATTGTCTGAGGCAAAACAGAAGGTATCAGTGACAGCCCATGACATTCTGTGTCATGGACTGCCATTGATACCATTGTTATTTATATATATATATATATATATATATATATATATATATATATATATGCAAAACAACCACTCTGCAAGAATAGAGAAATTCCAAGCGCTTTCGTGACTACTTACATTATCAAGGAACATAGTTCCTTGATAATGTGAGTAGTCACGAAAGCGCTTGGAATTTCTCTATTCTTTCAGAGTGGTTGTTTTGCATATTTTGAAATCACCTGTTTACTGTGATCTTATTGCATATATATATATATATATATATATATATATATATATATATATATATATATATATATATATATATATATATATATATATATATATATATATATATAATGTGTGTGTGTGTGTGTGTGTGTCTTGCCGAATAGGCAGAACTTGCGATCTTGGCCTAAATAGCAACGCTCATCTTGCCATATAGGACAAGTGAAAATTTGTGTATGCAATAATTTCGCCAAAATCATTCTGAACCTAACGAAAAAAAATATATTTCACTGTGTATGTTTAGTATTAAATTATTGTAAACAAATCTAAAATATATTTGGTTGGGTTAGGCTTAAATTAATTACTCTTGTTATAATGAGGTTAGGTAAGTTTTCTAAAATCCTTTTGGAGCAAAATTAAAAAATGTTATATTAACATTAATGAAAAAAATATATCTTTAAACGTATAAGAGAAAATTGTAGAAAGGACTTAACTTTAAATGAGTTCTTGCTAATTGACCAGTTTTACATATTCGGCACGATATATATATATATATATATATATATATATATATATATATATATATATATATATATATATATATATGTATATATATATATATATATATATATATATATATGCATATATATATATATATATATATATATATATATATATATATATATATATTAATATTTATATGGTAATGATACCTGCCAGCTTCCTCTGTCTCTAACCTCCCTACTTGTTCCATCTTTCCATCCTTTTACTTTCTTTTCTCCCCTTCACGCATTACTTCCCTTTCAACCCTCACATTTGTATGTTTCCATCTTCCCTTCTCTGATTCCTTCCCTCCATTACGCCCTTTCCTCTTTAGTAAACACATTTTCTATCTCCCCTCCATTTCTTCATTCACCACCACCATTTGACTGGCTCGTCCTTTTTATTTCCCACTTCTACCACTACTACTGTCTCTACTACTACTACTACTACTACTACAACTACTGATGAAATTAATACACATGTGCGGCGTCTGGTTGTCTTTGTTGTGGACGTTTCGCCATCCAGTGGCTGGCTGGATGGCGAAACGTCTATGATGGGGATGCCCGTGTGTTGTGCATGTGTCTTAATTTCATCTTGTCGGTATTATATACAACTCTTGTACTACTACTACTACTACTACTACTACTACTACCACCACCACCACCACCACCTCTTCCTGCCTATATATAGCCGTCCTGCTCCACCTCTGGTTAGTGTGACTTTGTCAATGGTCCAAGTCGGACCGAAACGTCGTCGTAAGCTTCTCTCTTTTATGTGCGAGTTATTTGTGTATATACCATCACTCTCCTCTCTCCCCGTATCTTCCTATATCTCCCTCTCCTTCATTTCACCTCCCCCCCACCATTCTCGTTCGATGTTTGGCTGTCTTTACCTTTTCGTTTGTTTCTGTCTTCTACTCTCTCCCTCTTCACAAATCTTGCCTCTTCCGGGAACCAGTGATAGCTTGTAATTTTCTTCATCTGAGACGAACCTCTTGTTAACTCTCAGTTAACTTCTTCCACCTTTCAACGAAAAGAAGAAAAACATCTTCCTCAATCTTGTTTTTCTCATCTCTGTAACCCTTCTTTCCTCTCACCCTTTTGTCCTCATCTTCCTTTATTCCTCCTCTTTTCTTCCTAACCGCTTTCCCAGTTTCTCTTTCTTTCCTTCCCCTTTCTCGCCTTCACTCCCTCCTCACCCTTCTAGCCCCCACTGTACTGCCCCAGCTTCCCTTCGCACTTTCCCCCTCTTTCACAACCCCTGCCATGCTTCTTCCTCAAACTTCACCAGGTATGGGATCCATACTGGTACTGGGTACTGTTATAGCACCGACTTGTGCTATGTATAGAATCCTAAGAGTTTTTGTTAAAATCTCTGCAAGTATTTCTCAGATATTTTATGATAGGTAGTTAATGTATACTTCTAGTAATATCTTCAGTGTGATGTTCACTCCCAGCTCTACGCATTATATTTCAGTTTCACATCATACAGAATAAGCTGCATCTAATTTTTTTTCCTTCCTGATGTGCGCAACCCTACACACAATTCGGGTTCCACTCTTCACCCATGTGTATCCTAATACCCCAGTATCGTATGATTTACTAGAGCATTATTCATTGTACCCCTATCTGCTCCTCTAGTTTGTCACTCTCGTACTGTACTTTGCCAAATACTTTCTTGAAGCCTAAGAATATGCAGCGCACTCACCCCTGTCTTTTTTTTTTTATGATATCCGATTGTCTGTCAAATAATTCCTCTAAACACTTAAGGCAGGATTTGTTCTGCCTAAATCCAAGTTGGTTTTCTTTAGCAGTCTTTGTATTCTAGCGATTCAGCCAACCATATACTGGCATTCTTTTCCAATACTTAGGACGGTATACATGTCAGTGATTCTGGCTGGTAATTTAGTGTCTCTTGCCCTCCCTCCTTGTATAGTGGGACCACATTTGCAACTCTTCAGTTGTCCGGTAGTTGTCCCGTCTTTAATCATATGTACATCTTAGCTATAGTTTCTCACAATGTATCGAATATTTCATAATTAAAAGAGAGCTGCTTTCAAGCCCAATGACTGATTTTATCCAGCTCTTTCAGTCCTTTGGTCTTCACTGTGATACTGTCCCTGCTTGTATGTGAAATTCTCCTTGTTTTATTGTATTACACTTGCTTTCTGGAGCTACCCTTACTTTTCAGTAACTTCCCTGCTTCCTGATACTGTCCTTGCTTTCTGGTAACGTCAGTGTTTTATGGTACTATCCCTGCTGTCTGGTACCATCACTGCTATGTGGTACCATATTTGCTTTCTGGTACTATACCTGCTTTCTGGCACCATCCCTGCTGTCTGGTACCGTTCTAGCTGTCTGGTACCATTCCTCTTTTCTAATATCATTCCTCTTGCCTGATACCATCCCTACTCTGGCACCGTTCCTGCTTTGTTAACCGTCCCTGCCTGTGTTACGTGTATTGAATGGTATTATAGCTCGTGTTGTGGAATATTGAAATTTAACTGCATGTATCACATTAAAGCAAATTATACCATCGTCGCCACAAGACAGGCGGCCAGGCGCACTAAGAAGGAACACCAAGGTGAAGACCCAGAAGATAAGGATGAATATTGGATGCTGTCGCTTCTCCTCGAGAGGTGCGAGATGAGAGATTCAGCGAGGAGATTGTGTGCAATATTTTCAAGGTTATTACTGAAGAACCAGATGGATGGGGCTAGGTAGAGGAAGACGGATGGACAAGGATTGTACGAGGAAGAGAAAAATGTAGGAAGGAGAAGAATTGGGATGGTAGTTGAACAGGAACGAAGGGGTGAGCAGGAATGACATGAATAGGAGAAAGGGATGGGGTTAGATGCCAGAAGAGAGATGGATAGGTATTGTAGAAAAAAATGAAGCAGTGGAGGTAAGGGCGAGAAGTAAATAAAAATAGTAAGAGAAAGGGATAGGGGTAGGAGAGAGAGAGAGAGAGAGAGAGAGAGAGAGAGAGCAGGAAGGGAAATCGGAGAATCCAAGAATTATTAATGGTGGAAAGAGCATTGGTAAGAGGACATCAGGAACTGTGGAGGGAGAAAGGAGATAGGGAGAAGAGTGAAGGGTTGTTGTGAAGACAGAGTAGCAGAAGCATCTTTTATCGGGACGATGCTGTACCATGCAGTGGTTCTTGTGGTGCATGACCCCCCTGGAGGAGTGGTATGTCATTACAGGGGAGATGAATAATAATGCTACCCTGCAGTAATTCTTAACTTGTGGTGCATGAACCCCCTGGGGGAGTGAGGTGTCATTACTGGGCGCAATGAATAATTCCGGCAGGTTCGCATACAAAGTTAGTGAAATTAGATTTCCTTTTTCTAAGTTATTTTTCTTTCCACTTCACCAACTAAATATATTTTAGATTTGTTTACAATAATTTAATACTAAACAAACACAGTGAAATATATTTTTTTCGTTAGTTTCAGAATGATTTTGGCGAAATTATTGCATACACAAATTTTCGCTTGTCTTATATGGCAAGATGAGCGTTGCTATTTAAGCCAAGATCGCAAGTTCTCCCTATTCGGCATATATATATATATATATATATATATATATATATATATATATATATATATATATATATATATATATATATATATATATATTCATATATTCATATATTCATATTCAACAAAATGTCCATATCTCACTGAGGCAGGGTGGCCCAAAAAGAAAAACAAAAGTTTCCCTTTTTAACTTCAGTAATGTATACAGAAGGGGTTACTAGCTCCTTGCTCCCGGCATGTTAGTCGCCTCTTACGACACTCATGGCTTATGGAGGAAGAATCCTGTTCCAGTTCCCCATGGAGATAAGAAATTAACAAAAACAAGAACTAGTAAGAAAATAGAAGAAAACCCAGAGGGGTGTGTATTTATATGCTTGTACATGTATGTGTAGTGTGACCTAAATGTAAGTAGAAGTAGCAAGACTTACCTGAAATCTTACATGTTTGAGATAGAAAAAAGACACCAGCAATCCTACCATCATGTAAAACAATTACAGGCTTTCGTTTTACACTCACTTGGCAGGATGGTAGTACCTCCCTTGGCGGTTGCTGTCTACCAACCTACTACCTAGGATATATATATATATATATATATATATATATATATATATATATATATATATATATATATATATATATATATATAAAAGGTAGATGGGATACAAGGAGAATAGAAGCATCAGGGAAGAGAGAGGTGAAGGTTTATAAACTAAAAGAGGAGGCAGTTAGGGTAAGATATAAACAGCTATTGGAGGATAGATGGGCTAATGAGTGCATAGGCAATGGGGTCGAAGAGGAATGGGGTAGGTTTAAAAATGTAGTGTTAGAGTGTTCAGCAGAAGTTTGTGGTTACAGGAAAGTGGGTGCAGGAGGGAAGAGGAGCGATTGGTGGAATGATGATGTAAAGAGAGTAGTAAGGGAGAAAAAGTTAGCATATGAGAAGTTTTTACAAAGTAGAAGTGATGCAAGGAGGGAAGAGTATATGGAGAAAAAGAGAGAGGTTAAGAGAGTGGTGAAGCAATGTAAAAAGAGAGCAAATGAGAGAGTGGGTGAGCTGTTATCAACAAATTTTGTTGAAAATAAGAAAAAGTTTTGGAGTGAGATTAACAAGTTAAGGAAGCCTAGAGAACAAATGGATTTGTCAGTTAAAAATAGGAGAGGAGAGTTATTAAATGGAGAGTTAGAGGTATTGGGAAGATGGAGGGAATATTTTGAGGAATTGTTAAATGTTGATGAAGATAGGGAAGCTGTGATTTCGTGTATAGGGCAAGGAGGAATAACATCTTGTAGGAGTGAGGAAGAGCCAGTTGTGAGTGTGGGGGAAGTTCGTGAGGCAGTAGGTAAAATGAAAGGGGGTAAGGCAGCCGGGATTGATGGGATAAAGATAGAAATGTTAAAAGCAGGTGGGGATATAGTTTTGGAGTGGTTGGTGCAATTATTTAATAAATGTATGGAAGAGGGTAAGGTACCTAGGGATTGGCAGAGAGCATGCATAGTTCCTTTGTATAAAGGCAAAGGGGATAAAAGAGAGTGCAAAAATTATAGGGGGATAAGTCTGTTGAGTGTACCTGGTAAAGTGTATGGTAGAGTTATAATTGAAAGAATTAAGAGTAAGACGGAGAATAGGATAGCAGATGAACAAGGAGGCTTTAGGAAAGGTAGGGGGTGTGTGGACCAGGTGTTTACAGTGAAACATATAAGTGAACAGTATTTAGATAAGGCTAAAGAGGTCTTTGTGGCATTTATGGATTTGGAAAAGGCGTATGACAGGGTGGATAGGGGGGCAATGTGGCAGATGTTGCAAGTGTATGGTGTAGGAGGTAGGTTACTGAAAGCAGTGAAGAGTTTTTACGAGGATAGTGAGGCTCAAGTTAGAGTATGTAGAAAAGAGGGAAATTTTTTCCCAGTAAAAGTAGGCCTTAGACAAGGATGTGTGATGTCACCGTGGTTGTTTAATATATTTATAGATGGGGTTGTAAGAGAAGTAAATGCGAGGGTCTTGGCAAGAGGCGTGGAGTTAAAAGATAAAGAATCACACACAGGGTGGGAGTTGTCACAGCTGCTCTTTGCTGATGACACTGTGCTCTTGGGAGATTCTGAAGAGAAGCTGCAGAGATTGGTGGATGAATTTGGTAGGGTGTGCAAAAGAAGAAAATTAAAGGTGAATACAGGAAAGAGTAAGGTTATGAGGATAACAAAAAGATTAGGTGATGAAAGATTGAATATCAGATTGGAGGGAGAGAGTATGGAGGAGGTGAACGTATTCAGATATTTGGGAGTGGACGTGTCAGCGGATGGGTCTATGAAAGATGAGGTGAATCATAGAATTGATGAGGGAAAAAGAGTGAGTGGTGCACTTAGGAGTCTGTGGAGACAAAGAACTTTGTCCTTGGAGGCAAAGAGGGGAATGTATGAGAGTATAGTTTTACCAACGCTCTTATATGGGTGTGAAGCATGGGTGATGAATGTTGCAGCGAGGAGAAGGCTGGAGGCAGTGGAGATGTCATGTCTGAGGGCAATGTGTGGTGTGAATATAATGCAGAGAATTCGCAGTTTGGAAGTTAGGAGGAGGTGCGGGATTACCAAAACTGTTGTCCAGAGGGCTGAGGAAGGGTTGTTGAGGTGGTTCGGACATGTAGAGAGAATGGAGCGAAACAGAATAACTTCAAGAGTGTATCAGTCTGTAGTGGAAGGAAGGCGGGGTAGGGGTCGGCCTAGGAAGGGTTGGAGGGAGGGGGTAAAGGAGGTTTTGTGTGCGAGGGGCTTGGACTTCCAGCAGGCATGCGTGAGCGTGTTTGATAGGAGTGAATGGAGACAAATGGTTTTTAATACTTGACGTGCTGTTGGAGTGTGAGCAAAGTAACACTTATGAAGGGATTCAGGGAAACCGGCAGGCCGGACTTGAGTCCTGGAGATGGGAAGTACAGTGCCTGCACTCTGAAGGAGGGGTGTTAATGTTGCAGTTTAAAAACTGTAGTGTAAAGCACCCTTCTGGCAAGACAGTGATGGAGTGAATGATGGTGAAAGTTTTTCTTTTTCGGGCCACCCTGCCTTGGTGGGAATCGGCCAGTGTGATAATAATAAAAAAAATATATATATATATATATTTACTAATTTCAGAATGTATGAAGGGATTTATAGATTTATAAAATAAATAATAAAATATAAATACCTGAGTTAAACACATGTTAAATCATCACAAATGCAATTAAGAAAGTTGAAAAAGCTAAAGAACACAGTAACTTTAAAGAGCGTTCATTGTTACACAGGGAAGTTTTGTCTTTTAAAGTATACAAACACTCCGTATGGCCAGGTCCATCTTATTAGATAGACTGTGCAACACAGTAAATGAGCTCACCTCTATGGTGGGGTTTGCTGCACACGGCTATGGTGGGGTTTGCTGCACACGGCTATGGTGGGGTTTGCTGCTTCATAATCATTTCTTATGGCGCCAAATATTAATTTACCTAATTTCCTGTTTATTCTGATAGATGCGTCCAAGTGTTCAAGGATACTGATGGATAATTAAGGCTTAATTTTACCAATATTCATAGCAATTCAGATGTTTATTGCTGTATATTTTAAGACAACAGAAATACTGCAGTTGAACAGGTATAAAATTTGAGCTAAAAACGGCGTTGTACAGTTTATTTTGGTTTAAATATGACCCTGTCATATGGGAGTAAAATTTATTTAAAACTTGTTTAAACTTATTTTTTTAAGAGAAGCTATTTTTAATTCGTAAAAGTTATTGAGAAATAGAAAACTGCTCTGTTTAGAGTAATTTTTGGCTCTGGGTGATGTAATAATCTCTGTAATAGTCTGCCTAGTAGAAATTTATGAAATATCTGTTAAACGTTTTTTAAAAGACGTTTTGTCTTATTTAAATTCTGAATGAAAACCAAAATATTGTGAATGTAAATGGACGCGTGAACGTGTGTGAAAATGTTTGGAATGTAGTGTGTGAAAATGTAAACGTATACGAAAATACATGTATTGTGAATATATATGAGAACGTTGTGAACATGTATGAGAGAGTTGCGAACGTGTGTGGAAATATTGAAAATATTGTGAATGACTAGGAAAAGCTTGTAAATTTGTTTAAATATGTGAACATATATGGAAAATTCTGGCGAGGCGCAGATATTAAGTTTCGTTTATACTGGGCAGACGTTCATTAAATCAGTTGGTAGGTATTGTAATTCATTTTAATTAAATCTGGTTGTGGATATTATAATTCATCTCTGTTAAATCAGGGTACGGGTGTTTTCACCAGCATCAAACCAGGGTGCGGATATGTCCCTGGTAAAGGATTCGGGCCATTAGTTTGATGGGTAGGTGTGGGTGTTGTGTCCCCTGGAGGTCGTTATGGCGACGGATTGCATGCTGGGCCAGGTGCTTAGTCGATTAAATGGGCCAGAGGTGGTTTGCCAAAGGTTGGGTGGGAAGGAAGAGAGTGTAGTAGAGATGAACAGGGAGTAGCACTAGTGAGAAAGAACAGGGCAGTAACATAGGTGGGCAGGAAGAGAGTGCAGAATAGATGAACTGGGAGTAGCACTAGTGAAAAGGAATACGGCAGCATGATGGGTGAGAAGGAGCAAGGAGCATCATAGATCATAATAAGCAGGCAGCAATATTAGAGGAAAAGAACAGGAAGCAGCATTGATGGGAATCAGCACAAGCAGGGAGGAACAGGGCAGCAAATATGGTAATGAGAAAATAGAAAGCTACACCATGGTAGTGTATACAAAGGTCTAGAAGATGAGAGAGATAAACCCAGACACAGGTTTGACAAGTAGAAGCAGCGAGTGTGATTGAAACAGGTTGTAGCCAGTCTTGCCTAATCTACCCACACGACGGCACACTTTTAACCAAACCTGAATTAACTCAGTAACACAAAGTGATTTAACCAGTCATAGCAAAGTTTCAGTAAATACTTTTACTGTATGTTGTTGTTATATTCCCGATACAGAGTCGGAGGAAACGTAAGTAACCTCATTTAACCCATTTAAACTCTTACATTATGGTTGCTATGTATGATTATAAAATATAAAAGGTAATTGAATTCATCCGAACATTGGTTGTTGACATATACTAGAGGCACACACGAAGCATCTGTTCTTTGATGTGAAAGTCGTCAAGGTTTGCTCTCTCATTAATTTAATGATTTTTTAAATTATATTTCCGGTCCTTATAAATTATGACCTTCGGTGATTTCTCCTCAATTAAACCCGTCCAGGTCAACTTATTTATCTTGGTTTACTGACCTTTTTTTTTACAGTATTTAATTGCCGACTGCTTGTTTTCTCACCGGGTATTGTGACTGCGGGTGTTGTGTGCAAGGCTGGACACTTGGCATATGTCCGTCTGTCTCACCCCGGGTATCTTGTCATTATCATGTGACGCTGTTATGTCACAGGATGTATGTCTCACCCCCGGATATCTTGTATGTCATTGTCATGTGACGCTGTTATGTCACAGGGTGCTCTTGTGACTAGTTCTGCAGACGAGTGCCACCTCCAACCAGTGGATCAAACCCATTCCTCAGGTGCTTCATGACTCCTACGCGTTTAACGCTTCCCGTGAATAATATTACGGGGTGCTGAGAGACACAGCCTGCCTAGTCAGAGACCAGGCTGTTTCAAGGGGCGATCCTGTTGTTGCATCAGGTACTCCTGTTACATAACGCGCTGCTGTGTGCTGCTGTTACATGACGTGCTGTTACGTGACTTGCTTCTGTCACATGACGTGGTGTTACGTGACTTGCTGCTGTTATATGACGTGCTGTTACGCGACTTGCTGCTGTTACATGACCTGATGTTACATGACTTGCTGCTCTCACATGACGTGCTGTTATGTGACTTGCTATGTCAGGTGCTATTGTTAAGTCAGTTGGTGTCGATGCTGTGTGATGCTGTTACGTCAGGTCTTCCAGCCCAGTTTGCCATTACAATTTTTTCTTATACATCAAATGTTGTTGTTATGCAAGTTGCAGATGTACCTGCGAAGCTTATTTTATAATTTTTCAGAACTTGGAAGTAAAAGCAAATTCTTTTCTGCAGGCTATTGTTGATTTGGGAGCATCAGTCAGAAGGTAAGTATCACTGAAGCCTGTGGCTTGTGCTGGGTGGTGGTGGTGATACTAGTGTCGTGTGCTGGGTGGTGGTGGTACTAGTGTCGCGTGCTGGGTGGTGATGATACTCGTGTCGTGTGCTGGGTGGTGGTGATACTAGTGTCGTGTGCTGGGTGGTGGTGATACTAGTGTCGTGTGCTGGGTGGTGGTGGTACTAGTGTCGTGTGCTGGGTGGTGGTGGTACTAGTGTCGTGTGCTGGGTGGTGGTGGTACTAGTGTCGTGTGCTGGGTGGTGGTGGTACTAGTGTCGTGTGCTGGGTGGTGGTGGTACTAGTGTCGTGTGCTGGGTGGTGGTGGTACTAGTGTCGTGTGCTGGGTGGTGGTGGTACTAGTGTCGTGTGCTGGGTGGTGGTGGTACTAGTGTCGTGTGCTGGGTGGTGGTGGTACTAGTGTCGTGTGCTGGGTGGTGGTGGTACTAGTGTCGTGTGCTGGGTGGTGGTGGTGATACTAGTGTCGTGTGCTGGGTGGTGGTGATACTAGTGTCGTGTGCTGGGTGGTGGTGATACTAGTGTCGTGTGCTGGGTGGTGGTGGTACTAGTGTCGTGTGCTGGGTGGTGGTGGTGATACTAGCGTCGTGTGCTGGGTAGTGGTGGTGATACTAGTGTCTTGTGCTGGGTAGTGGTGGTGATACTAGTGTCGTGTGCTGGGTAGTGGTGGTGATACTAGTGTCATGTGCTGGGTGGTGGTGGTACTAGTGTCGTGTGCTGGGTGGTGGTGATACTAGTGTCGCGTGCTGGGTGGTGGTGGTGATACTAGTGTCGTGTGCTGGGTGGTGGTGGTGATACTAGTGTCGTGTGCTGGGTGGTAGTGGTGATACTAGTGTCGTGTGCTGGGTGGTGGTGGTACTAGTGTCGTTTGCTGGGTGGTGGTGATACTTTTGTGTATGAGAGGAAGAGAGGTATGCGGTTATGAAGACAGTTCTAGAAATACGTTTCGCTCATTAGGGGTGTTCTTCGGTCCATGAATGTCGTAATAAAACGTTTCGCCCACTGGTATTTTTTTCGGTCCAGAAATATCTTCATAATCGCACACGTGTCTTTCCCACATGCTTGTCAGGGTTAATCGCCAAGTTAGACCTACTTTTGTGTAGTATAAATCATGTACAAAAAGACGTTTATGTACAGTTCAGGACATTTGTTAAAAGAAACGTTTCGCCAGGAGTGACTTCTTCAGGCTGAAGAATCCACTCGTGGCGAAACGTTTCCTTTAAAAAATGCCCTGAAATGTACAAAACTTTTTCCACATCTTGTCAGTTTGACCATACCATTTATTTTCAGTATATATCATGACACGTATAGATGCTGGTACATATAAACTGTCCAGTAACTGGACGGGTGAACACTTGTCATAACTAAGCTCTTGTTTAGATGGACCTCGTCTTACTAAAGAGTATAGTCTGTCCCTGACAAGTTAGATGCCCCTTACGTTCCCATAATGGTGAAGTGAAACTGTGCCTCGTTGACCTACCTGCGGCACGAGGTTGTTCTTAGGTAAAAAAAACTCTTGACACGGGTCGTTATATTGATTCTTGTATAGCAAACATTCATGTACTTATTATTGTAAGCTGATCCTCTCTTTAATGTTAATGTAAACAACTAGTATGTCGCCTTTTATTGTAGCTAATTTTCACACAGCTGAGTTACCTAGCGGTTTTAACTTTTAAGGTTAAACAAGATATAAGGTTTAAATAACAAAAAAAGGCGCAATACCGTGACTGGAACGAGACACAAATAACCCGCACATAAAAGAGAGAAGCTTACGACGACGTTTCGGTCCGACTTGGACCATTTACAAAGTCACACTAACCAGATATTACAAGGACCCCAATGGCAATAAGTCACTTTGACATTTTTGGGGTGAAGCACATAATGGAGGTATAGCGCCACACGGCAGATGTTAGCGCTAGCTTACCCGTGCTGAGATCACTGGTCCGACTGGAACGGTAGGAGCAGCAGCAAAGCTTCTGAGTGTATGGTAAACCTATCAGCCTTAGACACGAAACAGTGAAGGTTTTGTTTTACGAAAATTGGATACATCCTCATTGTTTTGCTTCCCTACTCTCAATTTGATGCGATATTAGTCGCAAATAACTCCGTATATGTCGAAATTCGTGACAGTGACAACTATAAAAGTATAGTATTTGGTTCTGTATATCGTGGTCCTCCACCCCTCAACAAAGTCAGCAGAACGATGCCCTTTAGCATGACGAAAGTAAAGTAGTAACAAGAAAGATGTTCTCTGGTAGTTGGGTTCTTTAATGGTTCGTATGTTGGAGGAAGAGGTGAATGACTAGCTGAGTCTTGAGTTTATTAGATGAGAAAGTAGAGGCACTTTTCAGCACGCGTCTTCCTTCCAGTTCATAAATTCCTTGCCGTGTTTCAATGACACTATATATTTTTTTTCTGCTTCGTGTCAGCAGTGGTCAGAGGGATTATAGGATGGGGAGAGAGCCTTCTGCTTTACTATCCTTGCATTAGTCACGTAGAATTATAGATGATAATCTTTAATGTAGATGGAAGTAGATAGCCTCGGTATAGGCTTTAAAGTCCTCTGCTAACGGCAAGTACTTCCCGTACCCGTAATTACGCTGTGGGAGTAAAAGTTATGATCCTTTGTTATAATCCATCAAACGGGATAAGTAATGAAACGTGTCAACCTGAGCGGAAAGACTTCAGCAGAGCGATGAGGATATTGTCATTCATTTCACTATGTACAGGTTCGTAGATTCAGCAAGTGTTAGGTTTTCGTGCAGCAGAGTGCAGTGGTAAGTGGTGTTAGGGTAGTGGGGGAAGGAGCGGTCAGTAAGCAAAGACAAGCTTCCAGTAAACAGGGTTGAGGTGGTCAGCTCAACTTTCACTCTCGTTGCTGCACACTCACCTCACTTGCACTCTTAACTCACTTAACTGTTCCCTCACTCGCTTCATTAGGTAGCGAAATGGAATTGAATTGGTTTGTTTGTGTGCTCGCGGAGTTAATCTTACAGGATTGAGTTTCAGCTCTGGTTCCAGTTACGTAATGTTCAATAATTCCATTCGTTTACTACAGTTAGGCTGGCATAGCCCTTCTTAACTTCCCTGTGACATATTTTGCTGTTCAGTTTGTACTTGTGTTTCTTTGATCTTGTAAGTAAAGTAAAAGGACACAAGTGCAACTAATGTGACATTTATTGTGGCAACGTTTCGCTCTCCAGGAGCTTTATCAAGCCATTACAAACAATACATGGACACAGAGGGTATATAAAGGCTCAGAGTGAGGTGCAGTACTAGTGAGGTAACATTTCGATGTTCACTAGTGGTGGTAGTAGTAGTAGTAGTAACAAAAATAATACAATATGGAAGAGCAAATAATTCGTAAATGAGTAAAAGGATATAAAAGCTATTACTTGGGTAACATAAAAATAGGTTGGACAAATATAGACCGGAAAGAGGCAGGTTTTTTTCAGTGTTCACTCTCTGTAATGTGCTTTGTGTAGTATAACAGGAGAGACTATGTGATGGCAGGGTTTACTGTTTTCAGGAGGATTCTTGCTAAGACTTCGGAGATCTTGATCTTGTTTCTTCTCTGCCCTTTTTGTCTACTTTACCAGTGCCCCTGACTACCTTGCAGGTTGTGATCGTCTTCCATAAACTACGATAATCCAGTTAAATGTTTAGTTCTTCTTTGTAATTCCTGTCCCTCAGCTCCGGGACCCGTCTGATTGCAAACCTCTTAACTTTCTCCAGCTTTCGTGTGTGTGTGTGTGTGTGTGTGTGTGTGTGTGTGTGTGTGTGTGTGTGTGTGTGTGTGTGTGTGTGTGTGTGTGTGCGCGCGCGCATGCTTGTGTAATTTCCTTACCTAATACCATCTTCTATTCCATTTTTACCTTTCTGTTATTCCCACATATCTTTACTTCAGTGTTTCTTGTATATTTTATTAGGCTTTTATCATTTCTAAAAAAAAAGAAAAGAAAAAAAAACGATGATTTTAGCTGGCTGTATCCACTGTTAGTTTCTCTTGCTTGTTCAGTTAAACATAACTTTACTTTTGTGTTATACTCTCCTGATTCATTCATCTCATCTTTCATTTATCTCCTTATCTTTCATTTATCTCCTTATCTTTCATTTATCTCCTTATCTTTCATTTATCTCCTTATCTTTCTGTAAATTTATGATCCATAGTCTCTATTCTTGTATAATATTAGCATTCATCTCCTTTATCAAGCGTTTTACTGCTTTATGATTTTCAGCAGCATTTTTCCTTATTAAAGTGTTCCGCTGTTGTTTCCTGCCTTTTTCAGGTTTTGTTCCAGTTGTCATTTTCTTAATTATTTCATTCACGTGTTTCAGAGAATGAGTGTGAACCAGTCTCTCTCGGATAATTGTTATAATGGTATACAACACTGACAGGGTTATCTACTGTAGAACAGTCAGTCACCCTGAAGGCGAACCGTCCCAACAGTAATGACAGCAACTGTTGCAAAAGTGTTTCTCTCTTCTACCCTGCCTAGATGTTGACACATTCACTACTTATTTTTCTCTTCCACTTTTTTTTCCTTTTGCCCAATTTCTTCCTTATGAATTTCCCTTTTTTTTCATTCTGGAATGTCATTTTTATATTAGCAACGTTACCTTCATTAAAAACAGTCAAAGAATGAATTTCTTTCCCCAGGCTGAGGCCGGCAGTGTTCCCTCACCATGGCAGCAACGCTCTCTACAGTTACTATTTCTTGTGGCCTATTTTTAATTACCTACTTGTAGATGCATTTTTGTATTTGACTGTTTGGTTCTATGTATTTGCATTTTTGTATTTTCCTGTTTATAGTTAATTATTTGTATTTGACTACTTGCGTGTGTCTATTTGTAGTTACCTTTTATACATTCTGACAAGAACAGATTTATGCTAGAGGTGTCGATTTTATTATCAGTATACTGTCTACAGTAGGTGCAATACTACCTCCTCATTGCCTGCAGGGTTAATGTTTACAATAGTTGCAACACTATCTCCTCATTGCTTACATTCCTGCTGTCAGCAACAGTGAAGAATGGTCCGTGTGTACACGGACCATTGTCGCTATAGGGGTCGAGTCTCCACCCCTGGCGACGTTACTTAACAAGCCTTAACCAGACTCGCTCCTTTCTGGCCTCGTGGGCCGCCGTACCTAGTCTTACCAGTGTGTATGGAGCCTTCCTCCAAAATCGCTTCATTAAGATCATTTCGCTTTCTTACCACCCTGAGGCTGAAGATCGGGGAGAGTATATATCGTGTATATGGTAGTACATGTATAAGTGATACATGTTTAAATTTTGGTACGTGCGTAAATGGTTGTGCACGTACTGTAAATGGCGGTACATGCATGATTGACACGTGACTATAATTTTTTCCAACGCGTACCTTCCACCCCAGGTAGATCTGTTTGTGACTTGAAAAAGCCCACTGTGTGGGCGAAACGTTGTCAATAAGGAATCACATTATACTGCATGTGTGTTTATATTTCCGGGGGTTCACGTAGTTTTGGGTTACACGTAGTTTACACATAATGGAACACGTACTGTAAATGGTGTTGCACATAGTTTAAATAGTGGTACTCGTAGTTGAAATAGTGGTACATGGTATTACTTCATTGTTAACTTCTAATATTTTTCGATGTCGCAGTAGCACGTGTACATAGTTATCACTGGGTTATTATGTGTGTGACTGCCTGAGTGTTAGTTATCACTGGGTTATCATAAGTGGCTGTCTGAGTGTTAGTTATCACTGGGTTATCATAAGTGGCTGTCTGAGTGTTAGTTATCACTGGGTTATCATAAGTGGCTGTCTGAGTGTTAGTTATCACTGGGTTATCATAAGTGGCTGTCTGAGTGTTAGTTATCACTGGGTTATCATAAGTGGCTGTCTGAGTGTTAGTTATCACTGGGTTATCATGAGTGGCTGTCTGAGTGTTAGTTATCACTGGGTTATCATAAGTGGCTGTCTGAGTGTTAGTTATCACTGGGTTATAAGTGGCTGTCTGAGTGTTAGTTATCACTGGGTTATCATAAGTGGCTGTCTGAGTGTTAGTTATCACTGGGTTATCATAAGTGGCTGAGTGTTAGTTATCACTGGGTTATCATAAGTGGCTGTCTGAGTGTTAGTTATCACTGGGTTATCATAAGTGGCTGTCTGAGTGTTAGTTATCACTGGGTTATCATAAGTGGCTGTCTGAGTGTTAGTTATCACTGGGTTATCATGAGTGGCTGCCTGAGAGTTAGTTATCACTGGGTTATCATGAGTGGCTGCCCGAGTGATACATATCACTGGGCTATCATGAGTGTGGCCACCTGAATGTTAGTTATCACTGGGCTATCATGAGTGTGGCCACCTGAGTGTTAGTTATCACTGGGCTATCATGAGTGTTGCTGCCTGAGTGTTAGTTATCACTGGGCTATCATGAGTGTGGCCACCTGAGTGTTAGTTATCACTGGGCTATCATGAGTGTGGCCACCTGAGTGTTAGTTATCACTGGGCTATCATGAGTGTGGCCACCTGAATGTTAGTTATCACTGGGCTATCATGAGTGTGGCCACCTGAGTGTTAGTTATCACTGGGCTATCATGAGTGTGGCTGCCTGAGTGTTAGTTATCACTGGGCTATCATGAGTGTGGCCACCTGAATGTTAGTTATCACTGGGCTATCATGAGTGTGGCCACCTGAGTGTTAGTTATCACTGGGCTATCATGAGTGTGGCCACCTGAGCGTTAGTTATCACTGGGCTATCATGAGTGTGGCCACCTGAGCGTTAGTTATCACTGGGCTATCATGAGTGTGGCCACCTGAGTGTTAGTTATCACTGGGCTATCATGAGTGTGACCACCTGAGTGTTAGTTATCACTGGGCTATCATGAGTGTGGCCACCTGAGTGTTAGTTATCACTGGGCTATCATGAGTGTGGCCACCTGAGTGTTAGTTATCACTGGGCTATCATGAGTGTGACCACCTGAGTGTTAGTTATCACTGGGCTATCATGAGTGTGACCATCTGAGTGTTAGTTATCACTGGGCTATCATGAGTGTGACCACCTGAGTGTTAGTTATCACTGGGCTATCATGAGTGTGGCTGCCTGAGTGTTAGTTATCACTGGGCTATCATGAGTGTGGCCATCTGAGTGTTAGTTATCACTGGGCTATCATGAGTGTGGCTGCCTGAGTGTTAGTTATCACTGGGCTATCATGAGTGTGGCCACCTGAGTGTTAGTTATCACTGGGCTATCATGAGTGTGGCCACCTGAATGTTAGTTATCACTGGGCTATCATGAGTGTGGCCACCTGAGTGTTAGTTATCACTGGGCTATCATGAGTGTGGCCACCTGAGTGTTAGTTATCACTGGGCTATCATGAGTGTGGCCACCTGAGTGTTAGTTATCACTGGGCTATCATGAGTGTGACCACCTGAGTGTTAGTTATCACTGGGCTATCATGAGTGTGGTCACTTGAGTGTTAGTTATCACTGGGCTATCATGAGTGTGGCCATCTGAGTGTTAGTTATCACTGGGCTATCATGAGTGTGGCTGCCTGAGTGTTAGTTATCACTGGGCTATCATGAGTGTGGCCACCTGAGTGTTAGTTATCACTGGGCTATCATGAGTGTGGCCACCTGAATGTTAGTTATCACTGGGCTATCATGAGTGTGGCCACCTGAGTGTTAGTTATCACTGGGCTATCATGAGTGTGGCTGCCTCTATGTTAATGGTTTGGTACAAGAGAGTGAACCACCTTGACATTGTAACATTAATCCTGAATTAAAGAGTAATATCAGTCAGCTCTTGTGAGCATCAGGTTAGCTCTTAAGCGCTTGCCAATATTTTAACTCTTGTAGAGCGCTTGAGCGCTATGTATCATATAAGAACATAAGAATGGAGGAACACTGCAGAAGGCCTACTGGCCCATGCTGGCCCATGCGAGGCAGGTCCTTATCAAAACGACCTCTACCTTACTAAGGCACTGCTGTCTTGGCTTTAGATTTCTGCTTACCATGACTCCCAAGTCTTTTTCACATTCTGTATGATCAAGCTCTACTTCACCTAGATTATAACTTCGAGGGTTATTTTCATTACCTTACACTTATCCACATTGAACTTCATCTGCTATTTTTCAGACCAAAACATTAATTTGTCCAAATCCTCCTGGAGTTCATTGATATCCTCCTCAGAGTGAATTATACGGCCTTTCTTTGTATCATCAGCAAACTTACTCATGTCACTTGTAATCCCTTCATCAAGGTCATTAATGTAAATTATGAACAAGAGAGGGCCTAAAACTGATCCTTGTGGAACGCCACTTGCATTCCCAATTAATGCTTAAAGTGATGGATTTGTGATCACTTGCGCCAAGCTCTTCAGTGATCTCCAGATTATTTACGAGTGTTTCCTTATTTGACAAGACTAGGGCTAGCAAATTATTACCCCTGGTAGGCTCTGTTACGCACTGCTTCAGAAAACAGTCCTGAACGGTTTCCATAAAGTCACTGGACTCTAGATTACCTGTCAAAGAATTCCAGTCAATTTGACTTAAGTTAAAGTCCCCTACTATCACTATGTTATTGTCTAGAAACCCTAACAATTACGTCCCAAAGAAGTCTCCCTCGATCGTGATCCAAGCCAGGAGGTCAGTACTTTATTACTATCACCTTTGTTTATCCCCGTCATCCACTTATACACCTCGATGATATCTCCCCTCGTTCTACGTCTCTCCAGAGAGTGGAAGTAAATGGTATAAAATACCTTCCACCCCAGGTAGATCTGTTTGTGACTTGAAAAAGCCCACTGTGTGGGCGAAACGTTGTCAATAAAGGATCACACTATACTGCATATGTCTTTATATTTCTCCAGAGAGAACATAAGAAAGGAGGAACACTGCAGCAGGCCTGTTGGCCCATACTAGGCAGGTCCTTAACAGTCCTTCCCACTAACAAAATATTTGCCCAACCCAATTTACAATGCTATCCAAGATATAAGTTTTGATGATTCTATTTACTCATTATGCAAGTCTCAATGAAATCCAACCCCTCTCACTCATGTATTTATCTAACCTAAATTTGAAACCACCCAACGTTTTAGCTTCAATAACCCTACTAGGCAGACTGTTCCACTCATCAACTACCCTATTTCCAAACTAATACTTTCCTATATCCTTTCGAAATCTAAACTTATCTAATTTGAATCCATTATTGTGGGTTCTTTCTTGAAGTGATATCCTCAGAACCTTATTTATATTCCCCTTGTTAATACCCATCTTCCACTTACACACTTCGATCATGTCTCCCCTCATTCAAGTGAAGATTCAGGGCTCTAAGTCTGTCTTCATACGGGAGATTCCTTATACAGTAAATCATTTTAGTAATTCTTCTGTGTATGTTCTCCAATGAATCTATATCCATCCTGTAGTAAGGAGACCAAAACTGAGCAGCATAATCTAAATGAGGCCTCACTAGTGATGTATAGAGTTGTAAAATAACTTACGGACTTCTGTTACTTGGTTTAGAAAGACACGTAAGCAAACACTATGACATATTTATTAGAAAGCGTTTCGGTCCTGGGACCTTGATCACTTCTAACTTACAGAGGTAGAAAGACATTATGTATATAGGCGGAGAGTGAGATGTGAGTGACGCATGGTGACCTGAAGAATGTCATGTTGGGATGAGGACATGACATGACATTCTTCAGGTCACCATGCGTCACTCACACCTCACTCTCCGCCTATATATATAATGTCTTTCTACCTCTATGTTAGAAGTGATCAAGGTCCCAGGACCGAAACGTTTTCTAATAAATGTCATAGTGTTTGCTTACGTGTTTTTCTAAACCAACTTGTCGGTATTTATTACCAAGGTTTATACCACTTCTGTTACTTACACTTCGTGAAATAAATACAAGTAATCTGTTAGCCTTGTTGCGCACGCTTAGGCACTGCTGTCTTGGCTTTAGATTTCTGCTTACCATGACTCCCAAGTTCTTTTCACATTCTGTATGATCAAGCTCTACTTCACCTAGTTTATAGCTTCGAGAGTTATTTTCATAACCAAGGACTAGTACCTTACACTTATCCACATTTTTCAGACCAAGACATTAATCTGTCCAAATCCTCCTGGAGTTCATTGGTATCCTCCTCAGAATAAATCATACGGCCTATTTTTGTATCATCAACAAATTTGCTCATGTCACTTGTAATTCCTAATGTAAATAATGAACAACAGAGGGCCTAAAACTGATCCTTGTGGAACACCTCTAGTGACTAATCCCCATTCAAATTTGACCCCATTAATGGAAACTCTCTGGTTTCTGTTGGTAAGCCATGCCTCTATCCTCTTATACCATGAGCTGCCACTTCTCTTAAGTCTCTTGTGAGGTTCTCTATCGAAGGCTTTACTAAAATCCAAATAAACAATATCATATTCCTTATCACTGTCAACTGCCTCAAATGTTCTATTCAAGAACGTCAGTAAATTTGTCAGGCAGGAACGACCTCTCGTGAACCCATGCTGAGATTCATTAATCAAATTACAGTAAACTGGGTGTGAAGAGAATAGCACAGAAAACGTGGAAAGTAGAGAATATTAATATTAAGTATTTAGAGGCTTTTTGAGGCTCAAGTTGGGTCTTAAAATGTATATGAACTTTAAATGAGCAGGTTTTGTAAAGGATTACTGAGAACTAGACGGTGAACGCTTGCTAATTCTTAAAAAAAAATCTCACTGAAGTGTGTGTGTGTGTGTGTGTGTGTGTGTGTGTGTGTGAGAAAGAGAGAGAGAGAGAGAGAGAGAGATTAAAGAATTATTTTTTTTTTTATCACACTGGCCGATTCCCACCAAGGCAGGGTGGCCCGAAAAAGAAAAACTTTCACCATCATTCACTCCATCACTGTCTTGCCAGAAGGGTGCTTTACACTACAGTTTTTAAACTGCAACATTAACAATAGTAACGACCACATCTGGGTGTCACCGCTACGGACCCAACCTGGTTGTCACCACTACGGACCCAACCTGATTGTCACCACTACGGACCCAACCTGGTTGTCACCACTACGGACCCAACCTGGTTGTCACCACTACGGACCCAACCTGGTTGTCACCACTACAGACCCAACCTGGTTGTCACCACTACAGACCCAACCTGATTGTCACCGCTACAGACCCAACTTGGTTGTCACCGCTACAGACCCAACCTGGTTGTCACCGCTACAGACCCAACCTGGTTGTCACCGCTACACACCTTACTTGGTTGTCACCACTACAGACCTTACTTGGTTGTCACCACTACAGACCCAACCTGGTTGTCACCGCTACACACCTTACTTGGTTGTCACCACTACACACCCTACTTGGTTGTCACCACTAACACCCTACTTGATTGTCACCACTACACTCCCTACTTGATTGTCACCACTACACTCCCTACTTGGTTGTCACCACTACATACCCTACTTGGTTGTCACCACTACAGACCCAACCTGGTTGTCACCGCTACACACCTTACTTGGTTGTCACCACTACACACCCTACTTGATTGTCACCACTACACTCCCTACTTGGTTGTCACCACTACATACCCTACTTGGTTGTCACCACTACAGACCCAACCTGGTTGTCACCACTACAGACCCAACCTGGTTGTCACCACTACACACCCTACTCGTTGTCACCACTAACACCCTACTTGGTTGTCACCATTACATACCCTACTTGGTTGTCACCACTACATACCCTACTTGGTTGTCACCACTACATACCCTACTTGGTTGTCACCACTACAGACCCAACCTGGTTGTCACCACTACAGACCCAACCTGGTTGTCACCACTACAGACCCAACCTGGTCGTCACCACTGCACACCCAACCTGGTCGTCACCACTGCACACCCAACCTGGTCGTCACCACTGCACACCCAACCTGGTCGTCACCACTGCACACCCAACCTGGTCGTCACCACTGCACACCCAACCTGGTCGTCACCACTGCACACCCAACCTGGTCGTCACCACTGCACACCCAACCTGGTCGTCACCACTGCACACCCAACCTGGTCGTCACCACTGCACACCCAACCTGGTCGTCACCACTGCACACCCAACCTGGTCGTCACCACTACACACCCAACCTGGTCGTCACCACTACACACCCAACCTAGTCGTCACCACTGCACACCCAACCTGGTCGTCACCACTGCACACCCAACCTGGTCGTCACCACTGCACACCCAACCTAGTCATCACCACTACATATCCAACCTGGTCGTCACTACCCCCACAAACCCGACGAGGTCGTCACCACCACACACACCGACCTGGTAGACCAGCATGGCTCAAGGTCACCTTGTATACTCCGTGATTCAACAACAACAACGTCAGTGTTTGTTGTGGCTACAGTCAGCCTCGGGGAAGGTGTTGAAGGCAGAAAACCGATGCAGTTCCCAGTGTTGACGACACACTTTGTCAGCGCCCTCAGCAAATTGTGAGCCCAGTGCTTATTCTTTCTCGAATATGTATTTGTTGTGAGAATTCTACAAGTGCGTCTTGGGAGGAGTTAAAAGGTCGTTCATATAACCATAATTTTTGAAGGGGTGGATCAGTAAGCCAGCGGAAGGTCTCGGTCAGATGACCAAAAACTCCAACTGTGATATTTTTATTCAGTAGGATCGAGTAATACTGAAACTGATGATGGATTCCGGTCGCGTAGCTCGGTTGGTAGCGCACTCTGTTCACATATTGAGTGCCCGTGGTTCGATCCCAGGTACGGGTAGAAACATTTTGCGTGTTTCCTTACACTTTCTGTCCCTATTCACCTATCAGCAAGTAGGTACCTGGGTATTAGCCGAGTGATGTGGGTCGCATTCTGAGTGACAAGATTAACCTAATTTGCCTGAAATGCTCTGCATAATCAGGGATTTTCTATGTAGTATATCACTGATGTCAGCTGTGGTCTGTATAAGTTGTCATGTACTTGTAGAAATAGATATTTAAGCTATAAAACAAAATTTCTATCTCTCTCTCTCTCTCTCTCTCTCTCTCTCTCTCTCTCTCTCTCTCTCTCTCTCTCTCTCTCTCGCATTGATTCTCCCCCACAGTCATTCTTGAAGAAAAATACCCTTGAAGTTTTTCCTTTTTTCTTCTTTTCATGTGGAGGCAAAGTTATGAGAGTGAGCCTGGTTAAAGTTACTGACCTGATAGTTGGTAGTGTTGGTGATCCTGAGAGTGGTTGTTAACTCTGTAGTGTTGGTGATCCTGAGAGTGGTTGTTAACTCTGTTGTTGGTGATCCTAAGTTTGGTTGTTATCTCTGTCGTGTTGGTAATCCTGAGAGTGGTTATCTCCGTAGTGTTGGTGATCCTGAGAGTGGTTATCTGTGTGTATTGTTGGTGATCCTGAGAATGGTTCTCTCTCTGTTAGTGATGCTGAGAGTGGTTATCTTTGCGTGTTGTTGGTGATCCTGAGAGTGGTTATCTCTGTAGTGTTGGCGATCCTGAGAGTTGTTACATATCTCGGTGTTATCACTGTGTGTAGTGTAGATCTTCAGGTGGTTGTTATTTATCTTATCGTTGTGCGTTGGTGATCCTGGGAGTTATGTATCTGTTATTGAATGTAGTGTTTTTGATCCTCTGATCAGTAATCTGATGTTACCGCGGTGCATAGTGATAGTGATCTGCGTGGTTGGTGTTATTGCTCCTTCTGGTTATCCTAGTTGATAAAGGTTACCTAAATGTCTTCACTAAACTAAATGTTGCAACTCGATACAAAAGGGGTACTGCTGACCACAGGTGCATTGCAAGATTTTAGTGTAGCAGCATTTCGCTCTGTGATAAAATTCCATATAGAGCGTAACGTTATATAGCCTCTGATTGTTTTTTCTTACTCGTGTTTTATAAGACTGTTAGACTGAATTGTTACTGACTTGAAGCGGTAACATAACCAGCTTAAATTTTATCACGTAAAATATTAATTAACAGAGAGAGAGAGAGAGAGAGAGAGAGCATAGAACTATAAACCGTAAAAGAGTTACGGATTGTGGTGTAGGTTTTCTTTAAAAGCTTACATATCTGAACATTGGGAGGAGCTCTAGATATCACCACTGCCAGAATGCATGAACATAAACTTTGTGTTCACACGTGTTCATGACGCTGGTTCTCACGCCATTAGTGGCGGCGGCAGTATTAGAGGTACCACGGTGCTCGCCAGGCTCTGAGCTGGGACGATGACATTTTTTTCCTGGCTCACTTGCATAAGACAAGTGTTGAGGTGGAGAGCGCAGCTGGTGATCACTGAAGTTTCTAATGATTATAATTATTCATTGTGCAGGGTCATACTGGATCTGGTGAATGGCAGGTTTGTTTCGATGGCACGGTAGCTCTGTAATTCTTAGGGTCAAGAGCCCATCACCAGGATTAAAGAAGGTTCACGAAATCATAACACGATTGAAAGCAAATCGTGAAACGGATGGGACTTGAAGCCATGGCAAGTAAATCCTAAAACTCACTGGTCGAGTGGTTAACGCACTGGCCTGTGAGTTTTACGACTCGCCATGGGTTCAGATCCCACCCGTTCCGTGATTTGATTAAATGGTATGTTTCTAACTGGTATTTCTTGTATTACAGGTTAATTGTGTGTTAGTTAATAGTGAAGGATAATTCATGTTTGTGAGGTTCTAACCTAATTTCTTGTACAAAAGAACTTAGCGTTTAACGCAAACTTTATTTGGAAAAGTGAAAAGTTAACACAGTATTGAAAAGTGCTTCATCATTGGGAGTGTGATAGTGTGAATAAGCTAGGTAGAACTGTGCATGTTGCTGGGAATTACACTCGTCATTTCTCGCCCAAACATTTCCTTGTCATGGTGAGGCGGTGGTGGAATATGGTGAGTGTTCCCCAGTACCGTGTGTGGCCGCGGGCAGGTGCAGGGTACCGGTCCTAGCCAGGTGTACAAGCATACCGCTACTCGCGGTGGTGAAGAGGCAGTCATGTGGGGTGGTAACTCCCACTCGTGTGTAGCTCCCCCGTGAAGAGTGAGTGACGTGGGACACCCTCCATGATACACCCACCTGACCATGGAGAAGGTTGAGAAAAAACTGACCAGGTTTCGCGCCACACTTAAAAATAAAAGGAAGCTCTCGCTGCCCGTTTTCATTAACCAGTTCCAGCAGCAGTGGGCGGAGCAACACGGAGGGGCAGCCAATGGCAGTGCCGGAGGACTGGAGGTGGGCGTGGCCTCCTCCTCTGGCTCCTCCTTCGGCAGCCTCACCTCCATCCCTCCTTCAGTGGACAAGGATGCCCGTAGAGGCATCTCTCCCACTAATCTCAACTTGGCCTTCCATCTTGATTTCGGGAAGGAGCGGCTGTCAAGCTGCGGGGGATCCCCGTACTCGACACTGAGCCGCACCAGCGTCAACAACAACAGTGGCCGCAGTCATATATATCACACTAACCTCATCACCTCTGTGTCGTCCCCTGGTGGCACTACCCAAGTTGTGCCTGGCACCCCGCCCTACCCCACCGTGCACCTCAACCTCCCAGGTAAGAATCCCATGGTGTTATCTCACCTCTGACACGTCACAGCAACCACCCAGGTCAGAACCTCCATCTATCCTCTCCCAGCACAGCCTGTATCCAGGTCAGAACCTCCATTTATTACCTTCCACCACAGCCTATATACAGGTCAGAACCTCCATCTATCAACTTTCAACAAAACCTTCTCCCAGGTGAGAAGCTTCATCTATCAACTTCCAAGAAAACCTCCCAGGTGAGAACCTCCGTCTATCAGCTCCCAACAAAACCTCCCAGGTGAGAACATCTATCAGCTCTCAACGAAACCTCCCAGGTGAGAACCTCCATCTGTCAGTGCCCCACAAAACCTCCCAGGTGAGAACAACCTCCATCTGTCAGTGCCTCGCAAAACCTCCCAGGTGAGAACCTCCATCTATCACCTACATATTTAGGCATTTTTTTTAATCGATGATTTTTAACCACGTCTTAATTTTAGTGGAAAAGTTAGAATTTCCTGAAAATGCTGGAAAATTCTCAAAAAATGAAAAAAAAAAAAATCGAAATATCAAACTGTCTACCCGTGTCACTTTTTCCTCTGGATGTAAACAAACTGGGAGTTAAAATGTTAAAGTTCGGCCAGTGTGCACACCTGCTGTCAGTTCCCAGGAACACTGACAGTAGGCAGGTAATACACTGACAGTAGGCAGGTAATACACTGACAGTAGGCAGGTAAGGAACACTGGGAGTGGGCAGGTAAGGAACACTGAGAGTGGGCAGGTAAGGAACACTGAGAGTGGGCAGGTAAGGAACACAGAGTGGGCAGGTAATAACCTGACAATGGGCAGGTAAGGAACAGTGAGAGTGGGCAGGTAAGGAACAGTGAGAGTGGGCAGGTAAGGAACAGTGAGAGTGGGCAGGTAAGGAACAGTGAGAGTGGGCAGGTAAGGAACACTGAGAGTGGGCAGGTAAGGAACACTGAGAGTGGGCAGGTAAGGAACACTGAGAGTGGGCAGGTAAGGAACACAGAGTGGGCAGGTAATACCCTGACAATGGGCAGGTAAGGAACAGTGAGAGTGGGCAGGTAAGGAACAGTGAGAGTGGGCAGGTAAGGAACAGTGAGAGTGGGCAGGTAAGGAACACAGAGTGGGCAGGTAAGGAACACAGAGTGGGCAGGTAAGGAACACTGAGAGTGGGCAGGTAATGTCTCGCGAGTATGACAGACTTCTCTCACTAAGCTTTCTTGCAGCGTCGTATTATCTTTTCGAGTTTAGAACATCACCTGATTATGAAAATAATCTCTAAGCTTATTCGAGTATCAGAAAAAATAGCAATTTCTTACTAATCATCTTTAAGATAACTAGTAAAAAGTAGTATTTATAGTAATACTTCAATATAGATTCGTAGGAATATATCTTTAGCACATTAATAAAAACAGTAGTAATGATGTCTATCTAAAATCTTTGACTGCTACGTACATATATAATAGTAAACTAAATAGTAAAAATAATAGTAAACTAAATAATAGTGTAGTAAAAAATAATAGTAAACAAAAAAAATAGTGCAGTAAAATAGTACGGTAAAAAATAATACAGTAAAAGAAAATAATAGAATGATAAAAGTTTGATGGCCTATCAGAGACATTCACCAGTAATTGATCTGATTAGAATGATTTCCAATGTTTTTTTTTTAACTGTTCCAGTAAAATTTTAAATTTGCAGCTATTGAGATTAAGCTTGTGGGTGATAATACTTATTATAAAATGTATCGTCAATAATAATACTTATTATAGAATGTATCGTCAATAATAATAGATCATTAATAATTATTATAGAATGCATCGTCAATAATAATACTATGGAACGTATCTTCAGTCCAGTTCAGAGAATGGTGAAAGATGAGGTTCAGGGAAATCAGTCCCTCAGCCTGGAGTCGTGTTCCGTCTATCGGTCTTGATAAAAGTACAGCATATGCGCGGAGAAGGGGCTTATGTACTTCAGACAGGTGAGGTGAAGCAGCGGTAGGTGGCATCACCAGTGGAAAAATCCACTAGTGGAAGTAGGTCATGCCTATAGGTTAGGAAAAGAACATCTTGGGATCTTGATGTAGGGAATTCTTTCAGATCTTGTCTAACCTATAAGAATGATCTACTTCCACTGGTGATGCAGCCTACCACTGCTTCATCTCACATGTCAACAGTATACAAGCCCCTTCTCCGCGCATATGCTGTACTTGTATCAAGACTGATTACCTGAACCTCATCTTCCACCGTTCTCTGTATTGGACTAAAGAAGCCACTGGCTGGTGAAACTTTCCCAGAATAAATATACCCAATGTTGCACAAGTGTCTCATTTATCAACTTGACGGTTTTCTAAACCATATAAACAAAACAATGTGCAACAGTTAGGTAACAACACATGATTAACAGTTAGGTAACTTTATCCCGCAACGTCTTTGTATCTCCACATTTTCTTCTGTTTTCTTTATATTCGAGTGCAGAAGCCTACTGTGTAGGTGAAACTTTTCGGAGTAAAGGTACACGTCTTATTTATCTTCTCGTGGCATTCTTTATTTTCCTCTTCCTTTGTCCCCATTCCTCCTTTTCTTCCTTATCCCCTGTCCCTGTTCCTAATCTTCATTTGTGTCGCTTCTTGTTCCTCCTCCTGTTTCTGTCCCTTTCTCTCTTCCTCTGTCCTTGTTCTTCATTATTTGTCTGATAATGCAATGAAGAATTAGTGCACAAATAGTGCGTGTGTGTAAAGTTGGTAGCCTTGGATCAGCTGATGTTATTGATTGAAACCAAAGATTATAGAAAGAATGAAGTGTTAGAAAATGTGGGATGATGAAAGAAGAAAAAAAAGAGAAGAAAATGCAAAAGTCTGTTCTTGCAATAAACATCGCCAAATGCACGCGCAAGAGAAAAAATGTCGCTGTTACAGAAATACAATTTGCAATTTCATATAGAGACAGCAGTAACTCCTTTCATAGTGTATTATTCGTCACGATCCTTTCCTGGGGCTTTCGACGTGGGATGTATAGTGTGGGGTGGAGTGTAGCGTGGGGTGGGGTGTGTAGGGAGTCGGGTGATGAGTATATGGGGTTTGTGTTGAGTATAGGGTGGAGAGAAATGGGAGTGTAGGATGTATGGTGTCGAATTCTGATTATAGGATGTGTGGTGTAGGTTGTGGGGTGAGGGATATTTGGTGGGTGTCACGTGTGGGGTATAGAGTGTAAAGAGTAGTATGTAGGGTGTGGAGTGTAGAGCTACACTGAAGGTATATGCTTCAAGTCTGCAGATATCTAAGGGGTTAACATATACAGCTGATAGAGGTACACACAGTTTTACCTTCAGTAGTAGGAGCAACAGAAATAAGAGAGAACAGGAAGCAAGAGGAAGAGTTTTAGGAGGTAAGACACATGTGCAGTAGTTAGGGAAAATTACTTAAGTGTTGCACATATGTCCTACTTAACAACTTGTCAGTATTGTATACCATTATCATATTCACAGAGTTTTAGGAGTCTAACGACGACGCAGGGTTGAAGAGGACCTGAATGAAGA
This sequence comes from Cherax quadricarinatus, assembly GCF_038502225.1. Lineage (NCBI taxonomy): Eukaryota > Metazoa > Arthropoda > Malacostraca > Decapoda > Parastacidae > Cherax > Cherax quadricarinatus. Next base: position 9,568,975 of record NC_091359.1, on the reverse strand, counting down.
ATAAGATTTAGTAGAGAAAATAGAAGATTGGAAAAAAAGGTTGTGGTAAAAGAGAAAAAGAAGCGGGGAAAGTAGAAGATGAGAAAGAAAATGAGGTGGAGGACCAATGAGAGGATGAGAAGGAAGAGAGTTGCAAAAACAGTCGAATTTTGGAAACCAAAAACTTGAAATTTGTTTTTAAACTGTTAGATATGTTCACGTAAATAAAAAAGTGTATGCAGTTTTAATTTTTACAAAAACTCGCTCAGTAACCTTATCAAACTTACCTACCTGTTGATTCAGGCGATCATCGCTTAAAGCAACAAGATCATGACCAGGCCTCCTGGTTGAAGACCTGATCAATCAGACTTTTCATGTTAGCAGTACGCAGGTACCACAACTCGGGTGATCCCTGACTTGACACTAGGAACTTAACAAATTCCGCCTTGTAGACAGCCAGGGGTCTTTCCCCCAAAATATTTCCCTCTGGATAGTGCGGTGGCCTGAAGAATATCAACATTGGTTTGACATCTTTTGTTTTGAGTGTTCTTGTTATCCAACCTCTCATTTTTTTTGCTGTAATAGTAACACTGTTTAACATTTTAACAGATCCACTCTTACTTTCATTCTGCATTTCGAATAATTATTAATGACAGGTGTCGCAGTCTTCAGTTACAGTCTCTAAAATTTTTGCTCAAGAAGGGATAAATTAGGACAAGTAGGTAGGTTAGGTTGTAATTCCCGGATGGTGTTTAAACTAGGAAACATTCATTGCTGGCTTTATCCCGTTTCACCGTTGCTATCGACAGGTTTTTGTTGGCATTTGGAGCTGAAGCAAGGCGCTGTGGGTGTGGCTGTGTGGATGAGAGAGAGAAGGAGAGGAGAGAGAAATGGGGTGAGAGAGAGAGAGAGATAAGAGGCAAGGAGAGTAGGGAGATGGTTAGGAAAAAGAAGAGGGATGGGAGGATGGAGGAGGTAGATGGAGGGGCAGAGGAGAGGGAAAGAAGAGGCTGGAGGGGAGGAGAGGGATGAAGGGAAGGGGAGAGAATGAGAGCGAGTTTGTGAATTTGCATACGATCATGCGTCATGTTGTGTATATTTACACGAACGTAGCGTTAACTTGCGCCACCACCACCAGTATCATCACGTAATACCTTGTCATACTGGTGGCCAGATTAACAACCATTGACAAAACATTGATAACAACCCACACTTGTTTCGTATTAGCATAATGGATGACTGTAAAATAGATAACCTCTCAGGTTTACTAAGTTCTAAGCTAAATATCTAACTCATCCTTACGAAAATGTTCCATTTTCAAAACACTAGTGTAGTGCAGCTAGGTGCACTACTGTAGCAGCTAGGTGCACTACTGTAGCAGCTAGGTGCACTACAGTAGTGCAGCTAGGTGCAATACAGTAGTGCAGCTAGGTGCAATACAGTAGTGCAGCTAGGTGCACTACAGTAGTGCAGCTAGGTGCACTACAGTAGTGCAGCTGGGTCCACTACAGTAGTGCAGCTAGGTCCACTACAGTAGTGCAGCTAGGTGCACTACTGTAATTTCACATAGCTGCACTACAGTAGCGTATCTAGGTGCACTACAGTAGTGAAGCTAGGTGCACTACAGTAGTGCAGCTAGGTGCACTACAGTAGTGCAGCTAGGTGCACTACAGTAGTGCAGCTAGGTGCACTACTGTAGTGCAGCTAGGTGCACTACTGTAGTGCAACTAGGTGCACTACTGTAGTGCAGCTAGGTGCACTACTGTAGTGCAACTAGGTGCACTAGTGTAGTGCAGCTAGGTGCACTACTGTAGTGCAGCTAGGTGCACTACAGTAGTGCAGCTAGGTGCACTACTGTAGTGTAGCTAGGTGCACTACTGTAGTGCAGCTAGGTGCACTACAGTAGTGCTGCTGCGTGCACTACAGTAGTGCAGCTAGGTGCACTACAGTAGTGCAACTGCGTGCACTACAGTAGTGCAACTGCGTGCACTACAGTAGTGCAACTGCGTGCACTACAGTAGTGCAACTGCGTGCACTACAGTAGTGCAACTGCGTGCATTACAGTAGTGCACCTAGCTACTACAGTAGTGCACCTAGGTGCACTACAGTAGTGCACCTAGCTGCTACAGTAGCGCAGCTACGTGCACTACTGTAGTGCACCTAGCTGCTACAGTAGCGCAGCTACGTGCATTACAGTCGTGCACCTAGCTGCTACAGTAGTGTACCTAGCTGCTACAGTAGCGCAGCTACGTGCACTACTGTAGTGCACCTAGCTGCTACAGTAGCGCAGCTAGGTGCACTACAGTAGTGCAGCTAGGTGCACTACAGTAGTGCAGCTAGGTGCACTACTGTAGCAGCTAGGTGCACTACTGTAGTGCAACTAGGTGCACTACTGTAGTGCAGCTAGGTGCACTACTGTAGTGCAACTAGGTACACTAGTGTAGTGCAACTAGGTGCACTAGTGTAGTGCAGCTAGGTGCACTACTGTAGTGCAACTAGGTGCACTACTGTAGTGCAGCTAGGTGCACTACAGTAGTGCAGCTAGGTGCACTACAGTAGAGCAGCTAGGTGCACTACAGTAGTGCAGCTAGGTGCACTACAGTAGTGCAGCTAGGTGCACTACTGTAGTGTAGCTAGGTGCACTACTGTAGTGTAGCTAGGTGCACTACTGTAGTGCAGCTAGGTGCACTACAGTAGTGCTGCTGCGTGCACTACAGTAGCGCAGCTGCGTGCACTACATTAGTGCAGCTGCGTGCATTACACTAGTGCAGCTGCGTGCACTACAGTAGTGCAGCTGCGTGCACTACAGTAGTGCAGCTGCGTGCACTACAGTAGTGCAGCTGCGTGCACTACAGTAGTGCAGCTGCGTGCACTACAGTAGTGCAGCTGCGTGCACTACAGTAGTGCAGCTGCGTGCACTACAGTAGTGCAGCTGCGTGCACTACAGTAGTGCAGCTGCGTGCACTACTGTAGTGCACCTAGCTGCTACAGTAGTGCAGCTACGTGCACTACAGTTGTGCAGCTACGTGCACCACAGTAGTGCAGCTACGTGCACTACAGTAATGCAGATACGTGCACTACAGTAGTGCAGCTAGGTGCACTACAGTAGTGCAGCTACGTGCACTACAGTGGTGCAGCTAGGTGCACTACAGTGGTGTAGCTACGTGCACTACAGTGGTGCAGCTAGGTGCACTACAGTAGTGCAGCTACGTGCACTACAGTAGTGCAGCTAGGTGCACTACTGTAGTGCAGCTAGGTGCACTACAGTAGTGCAGCTAGGTGCACTACAGTAGTGCAGCTAGGTGCACTACAGTAGTGCAGCTAGGTGCACTACAGTAGTGCAGCTAGGTGCACTACAGTAGTGCAGCTAGGTGCACTACAGTAGTGCAGCTAGGTGCACTACAGTAGTGCAGCTAGGTGCACTACAGTAGTGCAGCTAGGTGAACTACAGTAGTGCAGCTAGGTGCACTACAGTAGTGCAGCTAGGTGCACAACTGTAGTGCAGCTAGGTGCACAACTGTAGTGCAGCTAGGTGCACAACTGTAGTGCAGCTAGGTGCACAACTGTAGTGCACCTACGTGCACAACTGTAGTGCACCTACGTGCACAACTGTAGTGCAGCTAGGTGCACAACTGTAGTGCACCTACGTGCACTACAGTAGTGCAGCTGCGTGCACTACAGTAGTGCAGCTAGGTGCACTACAGTAGTGCAGCTAGGTGCACTACAGTGGTGCAGCTACGTGCACTACAGTGGTGCAGCTACGTGCACTACAGTGGTGCAGCTAGGTGCACTACAGTGGTGCAGCTAGGTGCACTACAGTAGTGCAGCTACGTGCACTACAGTAGTGCAGCTAGGTGCACTACAGTAGTGCAGCTAGGTGCACTACAGTAGTGCAGCTACGTGCACTACAGTAGTGCAGCTACGTGCACTACAGTAGTGCAGCTACGTGCACTACAGTAGTGCAGCTAGGTGCACTACAGTAGTGCAGCTAGGTGCACTACAGTAGTGCAGCTAGGTGCACTACAGTAGTGCAGCTAGGTGCACTACAGTAGTGCAGCTAGGTGCACTACAGTAGTGCAGCTAGGTGCACTACAGTAGTGCAGCTAGGTGCACTACAGTAGTGCAGCTAGGTGCACTACAGTAGTGCAGCTAGGTGCACTACAGCAGTGCAGCTAGGTGCACTACAGCAGTGCAGCTAGGTGCACTACAGCAGTGCAGCTAGGTGCACTATAGTGCAGCTAGGTGCACTATAGTGCAGCTAGGTGCACTACAGTAGTGCAGCTAGGTGCACTACAGTAGTGCAGCTAGGTGCACTACAGTAGTGCAGCTAGGTGCACTACAGTAGTGCAGCTAGGTGCACTACAGTAGTGCAGCTAGGTGCACTACAGTAGTGCAGCTAGGTGCACTACAGTAGTGGAGCTAGGTGCACAACTGTAGTGCAGCTAGGTGCACAACTGTAGTGCACCTACGTGCACAACTGTAGTGCAGCTAGGTGCACAACTGTAGTGCACCTACGTGCACTACAGTAGTGCAACTACGTGCACTACAGTAGTGCAACTACGTGCACTACAGTAGTGCAACTACGTGCACTACAGTAGTGTAGCTAGGTGCACTACAGTAGTGCAGCTAGGTGCACTACAGTAGTGCAGCTGCGTGCACTACAGTAGTGCAGCTGCGTGCACTACAGTAGTGAAGCTGCGTGCACTACAGTAGTGCAGCTGCGTGCACTACAGTAGTGCAGCTGCGTGCACTACAGTAGTGGAGCTGCGTGCACTACAGTAGTGCAGCTGCGTGCACTACAGTAGTGCAGCTGCGTGCACTACAGTAGTGCAGCTGCGTGCACTACAGTAGTGCAGCTGCGTGCACTACAGTCGTGCAGCTGCGTGCACTACAGTCGTGCAGCTGCGTGCACTACAGTCGTGCAGCTGCGTGCACTACAGTCGTGCAGCTGCGTGCACTACAGTCGTGCTGCTGCGTGCACTACAGTCGTTCAGCTGCGTGCACTACAGTCGTGCAGCTGCGTGCACTACAGTCGTGCAGCTGCGTGCACTACAGTCGTGCAGCTGCGTGCACTACAGTAGTGCAGGTGCGTGCACTACAGTAGTGCAGCTGGGTGCACTACAGTAGTGCAGCTGCGTGCACTACAGTAGTGCAGCTGCGTGCACTACAGTAGTGCAGCTGCGTGCACTACAGTAGTGCAGCTGCGTGCACTACAGTCGTGCAGCTGCGTGCACTACAGTCGTGCAGCTGCGTGCACTACAGTCGTGCAGCTGCGTGCACTACAGTCGTTCAGCTGCGTGCACTACAGTCGTGCAGCTGCGTGCACTACAGTCGTGCAGCTGCGTGCACTACAGTAGTGCAGCTGCGTGCACTACAGTAGTGCAGCTGGGTGCACTACAGTAGTGCAGCTACGTGCACTACAGTAGTACAGCTACTTGCACTACAGTAGTGCAGCTACGTGCACTACAGTAGTGCAGCTGTGTGCATTACAGTATTGCTCCTGCGTGAACTACAGTAGTGCAGCTACGAGCACTACATTAGTGTAGCTGGGTGCACTACAGTAGTGCAGTTGCGTGCACTACAATAGTGCAGCTATGTGTACTACAGTAGTGCAGCTAGGTTCACTACAATAGTGCAGCTAGGTTCACTACAGTAGTGCAGCTAGGTGCACTACAGTAGTGCAGCAAGGTGCACTACAGTAGTGCAGCTAGGTGCACTACAGTAGTGCAGCTAGGTGCACTACAGTAGTGCAGCTGCGTGCACTACAATTTGTTATTGTACAAACTGCTGTTATACCAGATAGAATACTCTTTAGTCAGATTTTTTATTTTGATAAATTTACTTAAAATTATGTTAATTAACCCCAACATGGTTAATTATAACGTCATAGAGCTGAGAATGAGCTTCACATATACTGTAGTTCTTTTACTCCCTTGAATACCCATTGACCCTATGGTAGCTTTTACGCTATCGCAACTCCTGCCCTGTGGAACCCCTTACCTTGAGAAACCCTCTTTCCTATGGTACCATTAATATTGTAATACATAGCTTGTAAACTACAGTGGTTCACGCCTAGTGTTATGGTGTAGTTACCATTCCCGAGGGATCGCTTCCTGGTGACGCTAGCATTCCTCGCCTCACAAACTAATTTAAACATGATATACATTATATCAGTGAGGCTGACGAAAGCTGACAGAGTAATCGGGCGATTTGACTGATGCTTCTGACAACTATTAAACCAGCTGATTGACAACTGACATTTTTAGTTGATGGGCTGTCACGATCACCCAACCACCTATATCTCCATCTTCCCTTCTCATCGTTTCTGCTCTTCCTCTGTTATTCCTAGCGTTTTTTATCTTGCAGTTTTCTTCTCACATATCTCCTTACACCAAGTTTAAAAGTTAATATTTTTTTATATACTGTCCATGTCTCTCGCTACCCCTCCTCTCTCTCTATCTCATTCTCATTGTTCCAGTATCTTTCCTCACCCTTCCCCGTCTACTCTCATTTATTTCCTACTCCCTCTTGCTGTGACTCATCCATCTCTCCCCTTTCCCTTCTTTCCCTCTCCATCACTGTCATGTCATAGAATTATGCCCTTCACACCACATGACGATACCAAGTAGAAACTACACACAGCAACTCATCTTCATACAAAGAGTGTGAGCTCACGTCCATGTACCTCAGACTGAGTTCCATATCTTAACGGGAATATAATTGTAAATGACTGGAACACTGGTAAGTAGAGCCATTGAAATAGTCATTAGTAAGATTTGAAGATTGGTTAGTTTAAGACGTGAAAGAAGTTAACTTGTAAAATCATAATTGCGTGATAATAAAGAAAAATTCAGGGAACGGGTATCATTCAAACCCTGGCTTAGGGGACCTAATATCGAAAACTGCGTTTAGTATAAGGTCTTAAATATGAAACATACACGGATGACAGTAAGGAAATGGATGAAATATTGAGTCACATATGATTCCGTGTTCAGTGAACGATCGTAATGATTTTCTTTTTTCATAAATGAAACTCAAAACACAGCCGTCATCTCCACAATTTTTGTGATGTAGCCTAGTTCCCAGTTGACTTCGCAAGAATCCATCATCCACATGCACACGAGTCTTGCTCCAGGCCCAGACTCGTTAAACACCATATTCATCAAAAATTGCAAGAAACGACTATCTCGGGCCTTCAGTATTCTGTGGAGGAGACTGGGTACGAGTGCCATCCCAGTCATTATAAACCACCGATATTGCTCCACTTCACAAACGTGGCAGGAAAGCTATCAAGAAAACTATAGACCAATAGAGCTAACTTTCACATAAAAATCTCTGAATTGGTCCCAAGACGGAAAATTGCTAGTCACATGGACTCTTCAATTGCACAACCAGGGCAGCATGTGTTTAGAGTAGGTCGCTCCTGTCTTTCACAATCCTGGACCACTGTGACATGGTCTTATATGCAATGGAATATAAGCCAAATGCAAATGTAATGTATACTGATTTTGCGAAAGCCTTCAACATGTGCGACCATGGTGTGATAGCGCATAAAATGCGTACAAAGAGAATACCTGGAAAAGGGTTGAAGATTGATATTTTTCTTTAGACAGAACCCACAGAGCAGTAGTCGTAGTAAACAGAGTGAAACTGGAGGCTGCCACATTGAACAGCTCTGTTCCTCAAGGCGCAGTACGCGCCCTACTTCTGTTTCTCATTCATGTATTCGAAATAGAAAAAAAAACATAAATCATAACAGCGTAACATCCTTTACTGATGATACGGAAACTCCTCGAGAGTGGCGTCCGTCGAAGACGTAGTGAATCTTCAAGGGGATGTAAATCAGGTCTTCCAGTGGGCCTCCGACAACAATATGATGCTCAATAAGGAAGAGTTTCAGTTGCTCTTTAGAAAAAGGGAGAAAATAAAGAATGAAATAGAATACATGAGCCTCGAATCGTTTATTAGAGTTCCATATGGGAGACTTGTGAATGTCAGAAGATCTCACATTCAAGGATCATGAAAATGTTGCTGTCGTTACCACAAGGAAAATGATAGACTGGATAACTAAAACGTTGAAAACAAGAGATGCTGAGAGAGATTGCTGGACTACAAAAATGTACAGAGAAATTTCACATTGCTTATACATTCAAGCAAACATATGAGTTGAAACGCTTGAATTCCCTCTTTGAAACGTAGGCGAGAAGGATATATTGTAAGTTACATCTAGAAAATCCTGAAGGAACTGGTCCCAAAGCTGCACACCGAAATCGCTCCGTATAAAGGCAAGAGACTTGGTAGACAATGCAAAGTACTTAGGTAAAAAAAAAAAAAAAGCAATGGCGCGACGAGTACACTAAGATAGAACTTAGTGGCAGAGACTCCCTTACTCCTCAGTGACCTTCTTCATAAGGGAAATTACCAACAAACCTCTCGCTGTCTTCAAGAGGGAACATAAGTTACTCAAATTAGTTACTGATTAACTGGGCTGTGGTGCATTTGGACTACATGCGGCCAGCAGCGACAGCCTAGTCGATCAGGCCATAAATCATGGGCTCTGGTTTTGGGACTGAACCTCGGAGGTGATGAACCCCTAAAGCGGCATAAGGAAACCATAAGATAGGTAGACAAATCATTCTAGGCCAGCATGGTGCAGTAGTTTGATTAGCCTGCTATTATAGGACTTCATTGCTATGGATTCGAATTCTGCCCATTCCGTGAAATGGATGAAAGTGATTATGTGTACAGTTGAGCTGTCTTGCATAGGCCAGGAGGCCTTCTGGCGTATTGTGTGCAAGTAAGTCTACGAGAACTTGATATAGATTAGTCATCTTAGGCCAACACTGTACCTGTCACGCACGAACGTACACTTTGTAACTTGCCTGTACACACATTTAATGTGGAATGTGTTAGAACAAGAGACGTACGTATATTTGTAAACGTGTTTGGTGAGTGTGAAGTTCATTAGCTCGAGACACTTGGTTACCATTTGAGCGTTTAAGTTTGAAAAATTGAGTACTTCCTGCTGGTGGGAATGAAGGAAGAGAGGGCGGGTGATGGGGAGGGAGGGAGTGGGAGAGGGAGATGAAGTGGGAGGGAGATTAATTACCTGTTTGTGGTCACATGAGTAGAGTTAAGCACGTGGTTTCCGGTCTTTTAGTAGTTTTTCTTGCTTTAACTTTCAGATAGTTAAACTCATAATATCTTCCTGGGTTCATTCCACTTAGTTACTCTAGTGAGAAATAATTTTTGCAATCTTTTAAAAACCTCTGTATTTGCAATTTCATGTCCTATTTGTGTCCTATTTTCCTCTAAGGAATTCATAGGTTATGTTATTTTCCGTTTTAAAATTAAAGCAAACTTAGCTAATATTTCTAATGTTTTGCAACTTGTATTGTTGCATGTGTCTCAGTGTCTAATAATTTGTGCATAATGAGGACTATAATTTTTCAAAAATGTGTAACACATGTCTGCTGATGTTTGGTGAAGGGTAGTATATATCACTATCATCAGGGCTCCCATCACCCCCTACCCTGTCATTAATGTTCCTGATAAGTAGTCTCTGAATTCCCCGGTGTTAATGTTTTCAGCTTGTCTAGTCTTCATTGTTTCTTCAGCATGATTTTCACTATTCCTCCCCTGTTCTCTGTTTCTCCATTGTGTGTTACCCTTTTTTGGGAAATTGCGCTGTTATTACACCCGGACGTTTCGTCTCGGTGTGGGCCCTGAGGTCATTTTTTTTTTCCCCCTTCATAGTCTTTTTATTCCTTTTGTTATTGACACTGTCTGCACTTTCATTGACCCTGTCTGCACTTTTGTTATTGACACTGTCTGCATACATGTGCCGCATTCCTACCCCCTTCGTCTCACTATTTTTTATTGTGTGTTTTGTCTGTTCAGTTTTGGAATTATTGGATGTGAGTGCTTGTGTGAGGGATGGATGGGTTTGGCCTCGGGGTTAGTGTTTATTACGGTGGTTTAGGGGTATAATAATAATAATAATAATCGTATTAGTACATGATACAACTTATACAGACCATTCCTCAGATCAGTGACATGCTACTATATAGAAAGTCCCTTGCTGTGCAGAGCATTTCGGGCAATTTAGGTTAATTTTGCCCCGAGGATGAGACCAACACCAGATGACTAAACACCCAGATACCTACTTACTGCTAGGTGAACAGAGACATGCCCAGTGCTTCCACCTGTACATGGGATCGAACCGTTTATCAGGAAAAGGGCTGTAATTAACAGTATCTGATAGGTTGTGTTTGTGTGTATGGTATGTTGGGTCAGGATTATTATAATATATTGTGAAGCGTTAAATCAGTATGGGCTATTCAGCACAGATTTACACTGATTTTTAGCGATCATACCACCAATAGGAAGGAAGTCCTCATAGGTGAGGTGAAGGAATGTGACTGTGTGTTTGTACTACCTGGATTGAATGTGAGGTTTGGGGGGGCAGGTATGTTAGGTGAAGAAGACGTATATGTAACACCTGGCCATCTTTAAAATATGTATCACTCGTGGGGGGGAGGGGCAGAGCCGAAAGTTGGGTAAGTCTAAATTTATTTTGCATAAATAACCAACAACTAATACACAAATATTTCGCACATAGAAAGAAATTTATAACGACGTTTCGGTCCGACTTTGACCATTAACTCGCTAGTTAATGGTCCAAGTCGGACCGAAACGTCGTCGTAAGTTTCTATGTGCGGGTTATTTTTGTATTGTTCCAGTAGTCACGGTATTGTGCCTTTTAATTCTTTAACCAGCACCTAAATATTAAGACTTTATCATGCTAAGTCATTGTAATTTTGAGAGTTGCAACACTTCTTCATTACTTGACTGGTAAGCCATCGGAAGGCCTCAGTCATATGACCAAAAGCTCGAGCTGTGGGTCATTACATGGCTAAGACCCGCGTCAGGAAACATTTGTCCTGTTTCCTGACAAACCTTATGTAACTTACGTACCTTTGATCTAGCGTGTCTTTAGGAAGTTGGGAAGTGTTAGAGGTTGGAGAGCGAGCAGGACGGGGTTAGGGAGGGAGATTAATGGAGGTAGTGAGGTTTGGAGATGGAAATTAGGGAGCAGATGAGTGGGGAAGTATCGTCGTTTTTGGGGATTCATGGGAGAAATGGGGTTGGAGTGGTGTACAGGATGTTTTTAAAGGTGACCAGCAGGTGGCATTTAGGGAAATCATACTTTCGCATGATTTTGTTTGTGTAAGTGTAATCATCTATTTGTGGTTGCAGGGGTCGATTCACAGCTCGTAAGAGAGAGAGAGAGAGAGAGAGAGAGAGAGAGAGAGAGAGAGAAGAGAGAGGGAGGGAGGGGTAATAAGAGGGAGGGACAGGCCTTGACATTGATTGATTGATTCCTCAAACTTGTACAAATAACGGTCAGGTGTGTAGCGAGACTGTATTTTTGGTGCACGGCCTTGCAACACCGTTGAACAGAGGTCTCGTTCAGTGTGTGTGTTGAACGGTAGCTTTATTTTCTTTAGTGAGTATACATGTTCAATGGTAGTGTTAAGGAGGACATCTTAACGGAGGTATTGTTTACCAAAGTTGTGTCAACAAAAGTGTCGTTTAACATGTATGGATTAAACGAAGATGCTCCCAGCGGCTTGACATGTTAGCTTAATTGGGACGAAGGGTATTGACTAGCCCGCTTTGTTGTTTAGGTGTAAAAACGAGACTGACTTGTTTAAACAGTTTTCGAGAAGCAAAGGTGAACTTGGCGTAATTGGATTTCTTAATTACCTAGTCTGTTAATTACATTTCATTCAACTTTGTTGTTTCATCCTAGAATGTCAGACGTGAGCTTTGTTTAAATATTCTCAGGCGGTGTTTACATAGTCATTACGGCCTTTACAATACGGTCTTAATAGCTTCTTTACGTGCTGATGACTTTACTTGTTGAGTAGTGGTGGTGGTGGTGATAGCTCATAGTGGATGATAATAGTTGTAGTTGTCAGTGGTGATGGTGGTGGCTCATAGTGGATGGTAATAGTTGTAGTTGTCAGTGGTGATGGTGGTGGCTCAGTGGATGGTAATAGTTGTAGTTGCCAGTGGTGTTGGTGGTGGCTCATGGTAGATAGTAATAGTTGTAGTTCCTGGCAGTGGTGTTGGTGGTGGTAATAGTGGCTTCTGGAGAAGGTAAGTGGTGTAATTATGACTGAGGTTACAGTGATGATTAACACCCACAAATATGTAAGAAAAGGACGTGTACGAGAATCAGGAACTTGATTGAGATGTTTCGCTCACCAGGGGCTTTATCAGTTCAGTTTAAGATAAGATTTTCTTCGGGTTTTTAACCCCGGAGGGTTAGCCACCCAGGATAACCCAAGAAAGGCAGTGCGTCATCTAGGGACTTCCTTATTTCCAGTGGGGTTCTCAGTTTTGTCCCCCAGAATGCGACCCACACCAGTTGGCTAACAACCAGATACCTACTTTCTAGGTGAACAGGAAAACAGGTGCAAGGAAATGCTTCGAAACGTTTTCACCCCGCCGGGAATCGAACCCTGGTCCTCAGCGTGTGAAGCGAGAGTTTTACCAGCAAGACCACGGGACCCAAGATTAGAAAACACAAAGATTATAAAGTTGGAACGGACAAACCCTGCTAAGTAGGATGTGTTGCGCAGGTATTTCCGAGGTCATAAAACTGCTTGTGTTTTGAGCTGTGGTGTTGGTAGTAGCGATGGGAGCAGATTCCAAATAACATCTGTGACGTAGGTTTTGACTCTTTAAGTTCATAACGTTACTGTGAGTGTTGTAGTGTATGGTGCAGAGAGGCTTTGTTTAGGTCGTTCTTTTGACAAGCATACTTACTGGTCCCTATGTGGGACTGGTAAGCCAGCGGAAGGCCTCGGTCAGGTGACCAAAAGCTCTAGTGAAGGGTCATCAGGGGCGCGTCAGGAAACACTTGTCCTGTTTCCTGAAGAACCTTACTTCACCTAACCTAACCAGTGTTGGACATGTTATAAATTATATATGGGAACATCTAAAAGTCTCTATATAACATTTAAAAACCAACGTATTTGTCAACCCTTCAGGGTTAACAAAGCCCCTGATGAGCGAAATGAAATCCAGCAATAAAGTATTCAAAGCTACTTATAACATTAATACTTCTCCATATAAACCACGATACGGATGGGGTTAGAACTCATGGCAAGTGAGTCTTAAAACTCCAGGCCAGTGCGTAAGCCATGAGTTCTAACCCCACCGTACCCTGGTTTGTTTACAATAGCGTTATTACGTTCTTCATATAGTTTTACGTAATAGTAGTGTCATCTCCGGTGAGAATAACTTTTCCATTGCTTCAGAAATTAGAAATGAACCTGAAATCTGTGTTGTTGTTGTTAGTCATGATAATCAGAGCAGATTCTAAACACTAGGTTCCGTCTTTCTGCTTCCCGGATAACTAGTTTGCTCCTGAGGAAATTCGTCAGATAGTTGTGTATGCTGTGGTGAATAGTGCTGTGTCATCCGTTCTCTATGTATATGACACTGGTATAACGTAAAACTATGGCGAAAAATACTTACGTCGGCCTACTAACTAAACTAATTTTAAACTTGGAAGTTTCCACTTGACTGTAAGAGTCTCACTCGCCTATCTCCATACCTCACATCTCTCCACTGTATATATTCTCTCTAATTTACCCATCTCTGTGAGAACTGATAAAGTCCCTTGTAGACAAAACGTTTTCTCAACAAGATACCATTTTGTGACTCACGAACTCCTAATAATACGGCTGCAAACAAATCACGGAATGGGTGAGGCTTGAACTTAAGTTCTAAAACTCTAGGCTTGTGCGCATTACGACTCATTCGCCATGGGCTCAAACCCTACTCGTTCCGTGGTTTGTTTGCCTTATGTTTTATTAACAAAGGAGCATAGTAATTAGAAGGCATCAACTTCTCCTCTGGTTCAGAAACCAGAGGAGAAGTTGATGATTGGTTGAATAATACTATATGGCGGCAGGTGGTGAGGAAGAAATCTACATTACTGTGTGTCGTCTTGAACTATATTTCATTAATTATACAAAAGTAAATAATTGCCATATAAGACAGGTAAACACCCTGATGTCAGATACGGAAAACGTAAGAAATGAGATCAGAGGGTGAGAGACGGCATATGGTCATTGTAGGTGCCGATGTGAAGAGGAAGGTCAAGGTCAAGTTATGGGTAACATTTATATTATATGAATCGTGGGCAGTATGAGTGAGGGGTCTTGCCAGCCCGAACATGCCCTTGTTTTGCTCGATGGTATTAATTACATGACCTGTGGCAGCGTCTAGAGTCTTGCACTTGGTTCTAGAACCCTCCTGAGACAACTACAGTACCGCTTCCCAGTTCACGTGGGAGTGTAGACTGCAGTGAACAACGCACATGGTGTTGGCGTCGTTTATCCTGTATGCATATTTGTCCCCAAAGACACATCTGAAGGTCACGTCCTGTTTCACCAAAGTATATCTTGCTACATCCTCCACACGGAATGTTATAAACTCCTACAGTAGTAGTTTTCTCTATTTTTTGAAGTCTGCAGCCCGTCCATGTTGGACTTAAGGAAGATGGGGGTGATATAGTGGCGAGGACTGTTTTGTGGGGAGGACAAGACTACAATCGATTTTAGAGGTCTCCTAGGAGTGGATCATATGCAAAGGAAATTTAAGGCCTGTGAAGACGTCCTCGATGTATTCTTATCTACAAAGAATTCTTTATTACATGTCCTGAGGAGAAAAACCTATGGTGTAACCTTTGGTCTTTGGATTGTGGCATCCCTAGCCTGTTTTATACCCCGGGTATAGTCTGGGTTAGTCCAGTTTATGCCCCGGGGTACAAAACAAGCAAGCCCACCATCTGCCAAGAGTCATTCTTGCGTATGGAGTGATTTCAGTGTGCTGATCTGGGACTAATCACTTAAGAATCTTCCAGGTGTATATTATGATGTATTTTCCTCGCCTTCATTCTGAGGAGTACAGATCGAGGGACTTCAAGCACTCCCAGTAATTTAAGTGCTTGAATGAAGGTTCTCTCTAAATTTTCCAGTTCTACATCCAGCAGTATTCTAGAGGACGAATGATCTGAAAAGTATCATCGTTTGCTTGGCATCTCTTGTTTTAGAAATTCTAGTTATCCAACAAATCATTTCCCTATCGATTGCAATAACAACACTGCTTGAATGTGAGATCTTCTGGCATTATTACTGCGAAGTTTCTCACATGAGTGAAACTCACAATATAATTCACTCTGGAGGAAGAAAGGGAAGACTCGTTAGTCGTTAATTTTTTTGATATCCTCGTGAAGGAAGAAAAAAGTATCTCAGAGGGTTTGAGAGCTACTTGATAGACTTTTTTTCCTTCACGACAACAAGACCAAACACGCCATCACGCACTATATCTGTGACCTTGAGTCAAGGACGCAATTTATTAAATATTTGAAGATGCTTTTAATGAGGCATTGTGAAGCTCATATGATTAAAACACGTCAGATACGTGTTCCTGACAAACAAATTAACAACAGGAGGACTAGTGTTTCTCTCTTTTGCGTTGTTCACTCACTATTTACTCTTGTTTTCCCGTGTACATACTACACACAGCCTCTGCGGCGTCTACTTCCCCGTCATTGATTAAAATACGCGAGCTATGTGCAACGTTGCATCCTTTGCTCACAGTGCTCCCCCACCCTGTTTTCACACCAACTTCCCCTTTTTCCTTCATGAAGGTAAGTCAAGGCGAAGGAAGGGAGATCGAAAAGGAAGGTAAAGAGAAAGGGAGTAGAGAGAGAGGGGGGGGGGCGAGGTGACAAGAACAGGTACCATTCACATGTACTACAAACAAGTGCCCCTTACAGGTAGCACGTAAGTGAGCCTCGTACTGGTACCACATGCAAGTTCTATCATTTACAAGCTTCACAGTCGTACTTCGGAGCCCACCTTCTCCCTGTTTAATTTGCCAATTTCTTATAATAATTCTATTATCTTTATTTAGCCTTCCACGTTACACACACACACACACACACACACACACACACACACACACACACACACACACACACACACACACACACACTCACACGCACACACACACACACACGCACACATACACGCGCACACACACGCACACATACACGCACACATACACACATATACACACACATACACACACATACACACACATAAACACACACATGCACACACCAAGTGCAGGACACAGTACACACAACCGAGGAAGAAGTGAAGAGGCTTCTGAGCGAGCTAGATACCTTAAAGGCAATGGGGCCGGATAACATCTCTCCATGGGTCCTGAGAGAGGGAGCAGAGGCGCTATGTGTATCCCTAACAACAATATTCAATACATCTATCGAAACAGGAAGATTGCCTGAGGCATGGAAGACAGCAAATGTAGTCCCAATCTTTAAAAAAGGAGACAGACATGAAGCACTAAACCACAGACCAGTGTCACTGACATGTATAGTATGCCAAGTCATGCAGAAGATTATCAGGAGAAGAGTGGTGGAACACCTAGAAAGGAATAATCTCATCAACAGCAGCCAACATGGTTTCAGGGACGGGAAATCCTGTGTCACAAACCTACTGGAGTAATATGACATGGTGACAGCAGAAAGACAAGAGAGAGAGGGGTGGGTGGATTGCATTTTCTTGGACTGCAAGAAGGCGTTTGACACAGTTCCACACAAGAGATTGGTGCAAAAACTGGAGGACCAAGCAGGGATAACAGGGAAGGCACTACAGTGGATCAGGGAATACTTGTCAGAAAGACAGCAGCGAGTCATGGTACGTGGCGAGGTGTCAGAGTGGGCACCTGTAACCAGCGGGGTCCCACAGGGGTCAGTCCTAGGACCAGTGCTGTTTCTGGTATTTGTGAACGACATGATGGAAGGATTAGACTCTGAAGTGTCCCTTGTTTGCAGATGACGTGAGGTTGATGAGAAGAATTCATTCGATCGAAGACCAGGCAGAACTACAAAGGGATCTGGACAGGCTGCAGACCTGGTCCAGCAATTGGCTCCTGGAGTTGAACCCCACCAAGTGCAAAGTCATGAGGATTGGGGAAGGGCAAAGAAGACCGCAGACGGAGTACAGTCTAGGGGGCCAGATGCTACAAAGCTCACTCAAGGAAAAAGATCTTGGGGTGAGTATAGCACCAGGCACATCTCCTGAAGCGCACATCAACCAAATAACTGCTGCAGCATATGGGAGCGTAGCAAACCTCAGAACAGCATTCCGACATCTTAATAAGGAATCGTTGAGGGCCCTGTACACCGTGTACGTTAGGCCCATGTTGGATTATGCGGCACCAATTTGGAACCTACACCTAGCCAAGCACGTAAAGAAACTAGAGAAAGTGCAAAGGTTTGCAACAAGACTAGTCCCAGAGCTAAGAGGTATGTCCTACGAGGAGAGGTTAAGGGAAATCAACCTGACGACACTGGAGGACAGGAGAGATAAGGGGGACATGATAACGGCATACAAAATACTGAGAGGAATTGACAAGGTGGACGAAGACAGGATGTTCCAGAGATGGGACACAGCAACAAGGGGACACAGTTGGAAGCTGAAGACGCAGATGAATCGCAGGGATGTTAGGAAATATTTCTTCAGCCACAGAGTAGTCAGGAAGTGGAATAGTTTGGGAAGCGATGTAGTGGAGGCAGGATCCATACATAGCTTTAAGCAGAGGTATGATAAAGCTCACGGTTCAGGGAGAGTGATCTAGTAGCGACCAGTGAAGAGGCGGGGCCAGGAGCTTGGACTCGACCCTTGTAACCTCAACTAGGTGAGTACACACACACACACACACACACACACACACACACACACACACACACACACACACACACACACACACACACACACACACACAAACACACACGGGCTCAGGGGAATGACCTACGAAGAAAGGTTGAGGGAAATCGGCCTGACGACACTGGAAGACAGGAGGGTCAGGGGGGAACATGATAACGACATACAAAATACTGCGTGGAATAGATAAAGTGGATAGACAGGATGTACCAGAGAGGGGATACAGAAACAAGGGGTCACAATTAGAAGCTGAAGACTCAGACGAGTCACAGGGATGTTAGGAATTATTTCTTCAGTCATAGTCAGGAAGTGGAATAGTCTAGCAAGTGATGTAGTGGAGGCAGGAGCCATGCATAACTTTGAGACGAGGTATGACAAAGCTCAGGGAGCAGAGAGAGAGAGAGGACCTAGTAGCGATCAGTGAAGAAGCGGGGCCAGGAGCTGAGTCACGACCCCTGCAACCACAATTAGGCGAGTACACACTTCCCTCTTCCATCTGTGGTTAACCTACCTTTTATCCTTAGAGCTCTCTCTCCTTCACTTCTTGCCTCCCGATGTTGCAACACATTACTGTGTCAAGGTTGTATCTCCACACACATTAAGACCCCAGCAACTCATTTTTCGACCTAAAGAGCGAGGCGATTTTTTGCCTTTCGTCAAAATTTGTTGTGAAGCCTTTGACTTGGAACGAATTATCGATGTGATTTGGACTGCTGTTATGGGACTTTTAATATTTTTATTATATTGTGATAATGATTAGTGTAATAAGACAGTAAATTATTCACGATAGCAGCGAATTTGCATTGTTCTTTGCAGATTGTTAGGATATCCATAGCTGAAAATTAGTATTGATGAAAGCTAATTATGTCAGCAGAGTTTTATGTTAAAATCGTTGAATAACTAAGTGGTTTTATGAATTGGTAAATCATATAACTCCATTCCCTTTTTATGTCCCGCCTTCCTTTCTCACCTTTATTCCATTTTGCCTTCTCCTCCTTTCCCTCCATATTCTTCTTTGTCCCTCATTATCCTTAGCTTCTATAGAAAGCTATTCTTGACCTTTTTCTCATCTTTTCCAGTAGCTTTCCTTGCATCACTTCCCTTCATTTTCTCTCTTTCCTTTTTCTTTGCCCCATTGTCTGCGCATTCCTCTCCCTCTCTCTCCTCTTCCCTTATGTCCCTCTAATCTTTCATTGCCCGTTTTTTTTTTCTTCTCGCTTTCCTTTCTCCCTCTCATTTCCTTTCTCTTTACCACTTAATTTATTGGTTCAACAAGGTTTAGGTTACGATTGTCAGAATTTGGTATAGCAACCAAGACGGGTTTATCATACCTCAAATTATTGCATAGCCTCTCACTAGTATCTTTACTATAGTAAAATTTGATATTTGCAGTATTTGATATTAAGCAACATATTGAAGAGCGTGAAGTTTCAGGGCCCTGAGGGTCAGAACTCGCACTTGGCCACTTGATTTCTCAGATGTTCTTATGTTGTGAGAAAGTGTTCCACATGAATGTCAGTAGATGAATAAATTGTGGTTGACGAGCGTTCTGTTATATGTACAGGCAGACTGAAGCTGCTCATAGCTTCCCAGTAAGTTCAAAATGTGAATTTTTTTTTTGTCTTCAGAATTTCTTAGCCACTTTGTTGGTGAGATTCCCTACATGGCTCTTTATCTCTCTCTTTTCTGTTTGTCTTCCTCCATTCACCTTCCTCCTACATTACTCCCGTCACCTGCCTACCTTTCCTCCCATTCCCTAACTCCTCTCGCCTCACTTTCCGTCTTTCGATCACTTTACTTCATTTCTCTCCCCTCCACTTCCCTCGCCTCATGTCCCCATCTATACTCTTCTTCCAAAAATAATGGGTCTACCTTAATGGGAGGGCATGACCAGTATGACTGAAGGTGTAATTCTTCTCCATTGTAGGTGATTTGTATTGCTGTGCTTATTCGGTATATCCTTTTGAATTTATATTTGAAGTTTGTCTTCACTACCTCCTTCCCTGGTGGACTACACTCGAACACTGCCTCTATATATTTGAACATCTTGTGTTTATTTTTGTGTGAAATTGTTTTTGTTCCATCTACTCTATAACAACTGTATCCACCCTAATTTATTTGTGTCTTTTGTGCATCTTGTGACTGTCTTATGTGCCTTTGTTTCTTTTGTTGTGGGGTTGTTCCTTCAATTTTCCCTCATTGTTTTTATTCTTCAACTGAGAAAATAATCTGGTGGCGAATGTCTCGAACTTTCTCAAGATTTTCCAGTGTTTCAAATATGGATCCCACGCCGTCGCTTTGAACTCAAAATTTGGTCTCAAATATGTGGTGTACATTGTACCATATGTAATGCAAGTCAGTAATGGTACTTAATTTGTCAGCCAGATCAGTATTACTTATCCTGGCTGCATTACCTGGTTTGTGTTTTGATTTATCCTTATACGTATAGTAAAGATGAGTTGTATGCCATGATTTTTTCAGTTAATTTTTGCCTTAAATTAGTCGTTTTTTTCTTGTATTGATGTTACTATTTACTAAATCAACGAGGTTCTGAATTTGCAGTAAGTATGTATATGTAATGGCGACGTAAACATAAAAAATACACAAAGTATTCGCCAAAACTCGTGTTCTTATTTTTCATAAGTATTAGAAATAAGGATATATGCTTTTATTATTAGTGACAGGGTAGTATTACAAAATATTAATTTAGTTATTGTAGTTTGTATGCACAGAATATTAAAAAAATAAACTCCCTGTCATTTGAATTATTTTATTTCTGCATTATAAAATTGCGACATGCGAAGGATGTCACATGATTCCTACTTTATATGTGAAGCATATTACATTATGGTAGATCATGCGACCCAGGCATGTAACAATGGTTGAGCTTACTGATTACTATACTCTGGTGCTTGCAAATCCTTAGGTCATTTGACGTTCAACTAGTTTCATATTGTTTCAAGCATTTCACTGATGGGGTATCTTGGCAGTTGAATGATGTTAGTGTTCACTTTATTTTCTGTTCAGTTCTGGACTTATCATCTGCACGAGTTACTTCAGACATGGATTTATTATAGGCTTGGTTGTCTTTCTGCCGGCTCTCATCTAGACGATTACTTGGTTTAGACGCTGTTCGGCTGTGCACCTGCCTACGGCTTTGGTGACGTGTTTTGCGTTGTAATACTGAGTCTGCATGTAAGACAGATTGTTACCCATAGTGTTTTGTTTTAGGTATTCCGGATTTTGTATCATTTCTGTTTCTCGTCTTTTTTCTTTACTCTTTCCTCATTTTAATAATCATACCTTTGCTAGGATTGAATTCTAGTTCAGTTATCTGGAAACTTGTCTGTGTTATCTCTGATTTGTATTTTCGTTGGTTTGACATCTGATAACAGGGATACATACGGCTGTGTTTTTTGACACGTCGTTTTATGTACATTGAAAAGTGTCGGTCCCAGTACTGATCCTTGGGGCACCGCCGGGTAATAGTGTTAGTTCACTACTGATCCATAGAATGTTGCTAACAGTTAAAATGCATATGGAATCTAGTAGCAATTATTTTATGTAATCTTTTTGTGATTATAATTAAGAGGAATATTTTTTTAGTTATGTTCGAATCTCTAGGTAATTGCACTGAATTGACATTTTTTTAATCCAAATGTGTATACACTTCTTGAGGCAGAAAGGCATGTAGGCAAGTATTCATATGGATATAGAGTGGTGGAACACTGGGATAAAATGAGAGGAAATACATTACAAGAGGTAGTAAAAATGGCTGCAACCATTAGTCTTTTGATAAAATTATGCGAGGAATAATTAAAGACTGGACACTATGAGCATGTCTCTTTTCCTGAACATGTATAGTAATAATACGTACAAAATATGTACACTCTTCTTAAGGTTTATATTTATGCACCAAAAATTATAATGTCACGCAACGTTGTGCGACTTGTAAATTAGTACTTGTAAATTAGTATGTAATCAATTCATCAACCTTTTCTCCAAGGTTGATGAATTGATTACATCATCTTTTCACTACTACACCTGCTGCCTCTATATTTGACTGAGTGAAGATACCCAACTGTTGCACATGTCTTATTTCTCATCTTAGGTTCAGTTAAAATTTGAATTTTCTCTGCAGGTACGTTGTTAGGTGGAGCTGGTGGAAGCTGTCAGGTAATGTACGTGATGCTGGTGCTGACATGTCAGGTAATGTACGTGATACTGGTGCTGACATGTCAGTGTAGCAGGTACATTGTTAGGTGGAAGCTGGTAGAAGCTGTCAGGTAATGTACTTGATGCTGGGCTGTCAGTATAGCAGGTACATTGTTAGGTGGAAGCTGGTAGAAGCTGTCAGGTAATGTACTTGATGCTGGGCTGTCAGTATAGCAGGTACATTGTTAGGTGGAAGCTGTAAGGTAATGTACATTATGCTGAGCTGTCAGTATAGCAGGTACGTTGTTAGGTGGAGCTGGTGGAAGCTGTCTGGTAATGTACATGATGCTGGGCTGTCAGTATAGCAGGTACATTGTTAGGTGGAGCTGGTGGAAGCTGTCAGGTAATGTACATGATTCTGGGCTGTCAGTATAGCAGGTACGTTGTTAGGTGGAGATGGTGGAAGCTGTCTGGTAATGTACATGGTGCTGGGCTGTCAGTATAGCAGGTACGTTGTTAGGTGAAGCTGGTGGAAGATGTCTGGTAATGTACATGATGCTGGGCTGTCAGTATAGCATGTTAGGTGGAAGCTGTCAGGTAATATACATGATGCTGGTGCTGACATGCCAGTATAGCATATGACCTTACATATCTTGTATATGTTAGGTGGAGCTGGTGGAAGCTGTCTGGTAATGTACATGATGCTGGGCTGTCAGTATAGCAGGTACATTGTTAGGTGGAAGCTGTCAGGTAATGTACATGATTCTGGACTGTCAGTATAGCAGGTACGTTGTTAGGTGGAGATGGTGGAAGCTGTCTGGTAATGTACATGGTGCTGGGCTGTCAGTATAGCAGGTACGCTGTTAGGTGAAGCTGGTGGAAGCTGTCTGGTAATGTACATGATGCTGGGCTGTCAGTATAACATGTTAGGTGGAAGCTGTCAGGTAATATACATGATGCTGGTGCTGACGTGTCAGTATAGCATATGACCTTGCATATCTTGTATATGCCAGCTTTTGCACCTGTATACGCGATATTAATATTTTCAACCTCTGTTGATTACGATATGATTGTAATATTCTTTCTTTATTGATACAAGTTTTATTTCTCAGGCCAAAAATAGAATATCTGACCACATGAGTGACACAGTCTAGTATTCCAAGACACACTACAGTCTTCCAAGACACACTACAGTCTTCCAAGACACACTACAGTCTTCCAAGACACACTACAGTCTTCCAAGACACACTACAGTCTTCCAAGACACACTACAGTCTTCCAAGACACACTACAGTCTTCCAAGACACACTACAGTCTTCCAAGACACACTACAGTCTTCCAAGACACACTACAGTCTTCCAAGACACACTACAGTCTTCCAAGACACACTACAGTCTTCCAAGACACACTACAGTCTTACAAGACACACTACAGTCTTACAAGACACACTACAGTCTTCCAAGACACACTACAGTCTTCCAAGACACACTACAGTCTTCCAAGACACACTACAGTCTTACAAGACACACTACAGTCTTACAAGACACACTACAGTCTTACAAGACACACTACAGTCTTACAAGACACACTACAGTCTTACAAGACACACTACAGTCTTACAAGACACACTACAGTCTTACAAGACACACTACAGTCTTACAAGACACACTACAGTCTTACAAGACACACTACAGTCTTACAAGACACAGTCTAGTCTTACAAGACACACTACAGTCTTACAAGACACACTACAGTCTTACAAGACACACTACAGTCTTACAAGACACACTACAGTCTTACAAGACACACTACAGTCTTACAAGACACACTACAGTCTTACAAGACACACTACAGTCTTACAAGACACACTACAGTCTTACAAGACACACTACAGTCTTACAAGACACACTACAGTCTTACAAGACACACTACAGTCTTACAAGACACACTACAGTCTTACAAGACACACTACAGTCTTACAAGACACACTACAGTCTTACAAGACACACTACAGTCTTACAAGACACACTACAGTCTTACAAGACACACTACAGTCTTACAAGACACACTACAGTCTTACAAGACACACTACAGTCTTACAAGACTGTAGTGTGTCTTGTAAGACTGTAGTGTGTCTTGTAAGACTGTAGTGTGTCTTGCAAGACTGTAGTGTGTCTTGTAAGACTGTAGTGTGTCTTGCAAGACTGTAGTGTGTCTTGTAAGACTGTAGTGTGTCTTGTAAGACTGTAGTGTGTCTTGTGAGACTGTAGTGTGTCTTGTAAGACTGTAGTGTGTCTTGTAAGACTGTAGTGTGTCTTGTAAAACTGCAGTGTGTCTTACAAGACTGTAGTGTGTCTTGTAAGACTGTAGTGTGTCTTGTAAGACTGTAGTGTGTCTTGTAAGACTGTAGTGTGTCTTGTAAGACTGTAGTGTGTCTTGTAAGACTGTAGTGTGTCTTGTAAGACTGTAGTGTGTCTTGTAAGACTGTAGTGTGTCTTGTAAGACTGTAGTGTGTCTTGTAAGACTGTAGTGTGTCTTGTAAGACTGTAGTGTGTCTTGTAAGACTGTAGTGTGTCTTGTAAGACTGTAGTGTGTCTTGTAAGACTGTAGTGTGTCTTGTAAGACTGTAGTGTGTCTTGTAAGACTGAAGTGTGTCTTGTAAGACTGTAGTGTGTCTTGTAAGACTGTAGTGTGTCTTGTAAGACTGTAGTGTGTCTTGTAAGACTGTAGTGTGTCTTGTAAGACTGTAGTGTGTCTTGTAAGACTGTAGTGTGTCTTGTAAGACTGTAGTGTGTCTTGTAAGACTGTAGTGTGTCTTGTAAGACTGTAGTGTGTCTTGTAAGACTGTAGTGTGTCTTGTAAGACTGTAGTGTGTTTTGTAAGACTGTAGTGTGTCTTGTAAGACTGAAGTGTGTCTTGTAAGACTGTAGTGTGTCTAGCAAGACTGTAGTGTGCCTTGCAAGACTGTAGTTTATCTAGTAAGACAGTAGTGTGTCTTGTAAGACT
>NC_091359.1:9520148-9543901 GCF_038502225.1 Cherax quadricarinatus | reverse complement strand
TCTTGTAAGACTAGACTGTGTCTTGTAAGACTGTAGTGTGTCTTGTAAGACTGTAGTGTGTCTTGTAAGACTGTAGTGTGTCTTGTAAGACTGTAGTGTGTCTTGTAAGACTGTAGTGTGTCTTGTAAGACTGTAGTGTGTCTTGTAAGACTGTAGTGTGTCTTGTGAGACTGTAGTGTGTCTTGTGAGACTGTAGTGTGTCTTGTGAGACTGTAGTGTGTCTTGTGAGACTGTAGTGTGTCTTGTGAGACTGTAGTGTGTCTTGTGAGACTGTAGTGTGTCTTGTGAGACTGTAGTGTGTCTTGTAAGACTGTAGTGTGTCTTGTAAGACTGTAGTGTGTCTTGTAAGACTGTAGTGTGTCTTGTAAGACTGTAGTGTGTCTTGTAAGACTGTAGTGTGTCTTGTAAGACTGTAGTGTGTCTTGTAAGACTGTAGTGTGTCTTGTAAGACTGTAGTGTGTCTTGTAAGACTGTAGTGTGTCTTGTAAGACTGTAGTGTGTCTTGTAAGACTGTAGTGTGTCTTGTAAGACTGTAGTGTGTCTTGTAAGACTGTAGTGTGTCTTGTAAGACTGTAGTGTGTCTTGTAAGACTGTAGTGTGTCTTGTAAGACTGTAGTGTGTCTTGTAAGACTGTAGTGTGTCTTGTAAGACTGTAGTGTGTCTTGTAAGACTGTAGTGTGTCTTGTAAGACTGTAGTGTGTCTTGTAAGACTGTAGTGTGTCTTGTAAGACTGTAGTGTGTCTTGTAAGACTGTAGTGTGTCTTGTAAGACTGTAGTGTGTCTTGTAAGACTGTAGTGTGTCTTGTAAGACTGTAGTGTGTCTTGTAAGACTGTAGTGTGTCTTGTAAGACTGTAGTGTGTCTTGTAAGACTGTAGTGTGTCTTGTAAGACTGTAGTGTGTCTTGTAAGACTGTAGTGTGTCTTGTGAGACTGTAGTGTGTCTTGTAAGACTGTAGTGTGTCTTGTAAGACTGTAGTGTGTCTTGTAAGACTGTAGTGTGTCTTGTAAGACTGTAGTGTGTCTTGTAAGACTGTAGTGTGTCTTGTAAGACTGTAGTGTGTCTTGTAAGACTGTAGTGTGTCTTGTAAGACTGTAGTTTGTCTTGTAAGACAGGAGTGTGTCTTACAAGACACACTACAGTCTTACACACTACAGTCTTACAAGACACACTACAGTCTTACAAGACACACTACAGTCTTACACTAGACACACTACAGTCTTACAAGACACACTACAGTCTTACAAGACACACTACAGTCTTACAAGACACACTACAAGACACACTACAGTCTTACAAGACACACTACAGTCTTACAAGACACACTACAGTCTTACAAGACACACTACAGTCTTACAAGACACACTACAGTCTTACAAGACACACTACAGTCTTACAAGACACACTACAGTCTTACAAGACACACTACAGTCTTACAAGACACACTACAGTCTTACAAGACACACTACAGTCTTACAAGACACACTACAGTCTTACAAGACACACTACAGTCTTACTACAGTCTTACAAGACACACTACAGTCTTGCAAGACAAGACACACTACAGTCTTACAAGACACACTACAGTCTTACAAGACACACT
Source organism: Cherax quadricarinatus (assembly GCF_038502225.1). Classification (NCBI taxonomy): domain Eukaryota; kingdom Metazoa; phylum Arthropoda; class Malacostraca; order Decapoda; family Parastacidae; genus Cherax; species Cherax quadricarinatus. The sequence continues at coordinate 9,542,300 of NC_091359.1, read as the reverse complement.
ACAGTCTTACAAGACACACTACAGTCTTACAAGACACACTACAGTCTTACAAGACACACTACAGTCTTACAAGACACACTACAGTCTTACAAGACACACTACAGTCTTACAAGACACACTACAGTCTTACAAGACAAGTCTTACAAGACACACTACAGTCTTACAAGACACACTACAGTCTTACAAGACACACTACAGTCTTACAAGACACACTACAGTCTTACAAGACACACTACAGTCTTACAAGACACACTACAGTCTTACAAGACACACTACAGTCTTGTCTCTTACAAGACACACTACAGTCTTACAAGACACACTACAGTCTTGTCTACAAGACACACTACAGTCTTGTACTGTAGTGTGTCTTGTGAGACTGTAGTGTGTCACTAAGACTGTAGTCTTGTAAGACTGTAGTGTGTCTTGTGTGTCTTGTAAGACTGTAGTGTGTCTTGTAAGACTGTAGTGTGTCTTGTAAGACTGTAGTGTGTCTTGTAAGACTGTAGTGTGTCTTGTAAGACTGTAGTGTGTCTTGTAAGACTGTAGTGTGTCTTGTAAGACTGTAGTGTGTCTTGTAAGACTGTAGTGTGTCTTGTAAGTGTGTCTTGTAAGACTGTAGTGTGTCTTGTAAGACTGTAGTGTGTCTTGTAAGACTGTAGTGTGTCTTGTAAGACTGTAGTGTGTCTTGTAAGACTGTAGTGTGTCTTGTAAGACTGTAGTGTGTCTTGTAAGACTGTAGTGTGTCTTGTAAGACTGTAGTGTGTCTTGTAAGACTGTAGTGTGTCTTGTAAGACTGTAGTGTGTCTTGTAAGACTGTAGTGTGTCTTGTAAGACTGTAGTGTGTCTTGTAAGACTGTAGTGTGTCTTGTAAGACTGTAGTGTGTCTTGTAAGACTGTAGTGTGTCTTGTAAGACTGTAGTGTGTCTTGTAAGACTGTAGTGTGTCTTGTCAGACTGTAGTGTGTCTTGTAAGACTGTAGTGTGTCTTGTAAGACTGTAGTGTGTCTTGTAAGACTGTAGTGTGTCTTGTGAGACTGTAGTGTGTCTTGTAAGACTGTAGTGTGTCTTGTAAGACTGTAGTGTGTCTTGTAAGACTGTAGTGTGTCTTGTAAGACTGTAGTGTGTCTTGTAAGACTGTAGTGTGTCTTGTAAGACTGTAGTGTGTCTTGTAAGACTGTAGTGTGTCTTGTAAGTCTGTAGTGTGTCTTGTAAGACTGTAGTGTGTCTTGTAAGACTGTAGTGTGTCTTGTAAGACTGTAGTGTGTCTTGTAAGACTGTAGTGTGTCTTGTAAGACTGTAGTGTGTCTTGTAAGACTGTAGTGTGTCTTGTAAGACTGTAGTGTGTCTTGTAAGACTGTAGTGTGTCTTGTAAGACTGTAGTGTGTCTTGTAAGACTGTAGTGTGTCTTGTAAGACTGTAGTGTGTCTTGTAAGACTGTAGTGTGTCTTGTAAGACTGTAGTGTGTCTTGTAAGACTGTAGTGTGTCTTGTAAGACTGTAGTGTGTCTTGTGAGACTGTAGTGTGTCTTGTAAGACTGTAGTGTGTCTTGTAAGACTGTAGTGTGTCTTGTAAGACTGTAGTGTGTCTTGTGAGACTGTGTCTTGTGAGACTGTAGTGTGTCTTGTGAGACTGTAGTGTGTCTTGTAAGACTGTAGTGTGTCTTGTAAGACTGTAGTGTGTCTTGTAAGACTGTAGTGTGTCTTGTAGACTGTAGTGTGTTAACCCGACGGTCTTGGCTTTTGAGACTCTCTGGTCGCGGGTTCTATCCCCGCCCGTGGTATGGTTTACAGAGGTGAGTTTTGAGCTAAAGTAACCTTGAATACTGTTATAAAAAACGGTGATGGTAGGGTGTTTTATATCTTAAAGTACTGGTTATCTGGTCCTAAAACTCCACATTAAGTATTACTTAAATTTCATTTATCGTGTTGGTATGATTCCATGAGTCGTACAGTAATAACCCGAACATAGGAGAGAAGCATACGACGACGTTTCGGTCCAACTTGAACCATTGACAAAGTCATTCTGCGAGTCATGTATATGGTCACACCTTGAGTTATGTATATGGTAAGTTGGGTTAGGTTAGGTAAGGTTCGTCAGGAAACAGGGCAAGTATTTCCTGACGCAGGTCTTAGTCAGATGGTGACCCGCCATTGGAGCTTTTGGCCATCTGACCGAGGCCTTCCGCTGGCTTACCGGTCCACCCCTTTAAAAATTATGGTCATAGTGATAACCATCACTGTTCTTAGTCTAGATAAGTTTGGTGTTATGTAAACCAGATTTGTAAGGAATATGCGATGTATAACAAATGTATACCAGATGTGTATGGCAGGCTTGCTACATGGAATTTGACGATGTAAGTTTTGATATGTGGTAAATGTGTAGAGGGAATGTGTATGACATGTGAAGCATATTTAATAATATATCGTAGTGTATATCAATATAGTTTTATGTAGTGTATGGTTTGATATAAGTAATCTGTATATATCCACAGTTGAGACTTAGATGTTTTATGGGTTTCGAGTACCGTAATACAAGCTGGGTTAGCAACCACCTTGTGTGTGTGTGTGTGTGTGTGTGTGTGTGTGTGGGGCGGTCACCCACCCCCCATTTAGGTCAGTATTGCGTAACGATGTAAACAGAATGCATCAGTGTGAACACCTCTAATACTGCTGTTAAGTGATGTTTTGTGTTTTATTAACCCAGTTTTGTAGTGTGTGTGTGTGTGTGTGTGTGTGTGTGTGTGTGTGTGTGTGTAAAAGAGAGAGAAACATCCTTGTGATTTTTAAATATACAAATAAAGTGAGTGGCACAGTTTGATTCAATTTATTAACGAAAACGTCAGATGACGGCAATTGTGAGACTGTTTCCATATCAGACAATATTGCAGACGTAATGGTGGCGATTGTAATTGTGGTATTGGTGATTGTGGTGACGACGGTTACTGGGTTGGTGTGGGTATAGGACAGGTGAAGGTTGGAGATGCGGTGGGATGATGAAGGTAGTGACGCGGGTGATCAAAGCTCTACTGGAAGGGTGTGTGTGTGTGTGTGTGTGTGTGTGTGTGTGTGTGTGTGTGTGTGTGTGCGCGCGCGCGTGCGTGATGTGTGTGTTAATTGTCGGTTGTCAAAGGCGTGCATACGTGTGTGCGGAGGGGGGAGGTGGATGTCGGTGGGTGGCAACGGGAGGTTATGAGAGATTAACATTAACCAGTGACAGTTTCACTGTACATGCTGGTGGACTAAATATTCACCAGGTTATTCATTGAGACCTTTATGTGCGGGCGTCGGTACCCATCACACCGCCCTCAGAGTCCTGTATTCTGTAATGTTGATGTGCTGGTCCACCTTCTCTCTCCACAACACTTAAATATGCCCCAGGTCATATCCAGATTAAAGTCTCTCCACTATTTGTAATGCTTTTGTCATAAATTCGAAGGAAGATATATATTTCGTGTTGGTATCTTCAATAAATGTATGTACAGTATTTGTTTTTCAAAGCAAGGCTGCTCGCATTAGTTAGGAGTCAGTCAACTGATTCTGACATATCTTTCCTTGATTGGTTAAATGATCTTAAGGCTTATTGACACACTAGAGTTATTAAGGCTACCTGTTTACCACCACTAGTCCCAAATATGGACGTACTGGGACTGAAGTAAACTCTAAATGTATATGCACTGTACTGTTTACCCGTTCCACGTGTACATGCTTTCAGTGCACACACATCGAGAAATATATTCATCAGAGCAGGATCAAAGAACAGGACAAGTGCATCGGCATGTAAAGAGGACATTCTTGTTCTTGAAGATTCTCAGATTCGCTGTATATATTGGGCTTTGTGTAATAGGCAAAAGAAGGCAAGGCAGAAGGTGTGTTTTCCTGGTACGGATGATGTAGTTAACAGGTTTGATAACATCATGTCAGGTAATGAGAACAACTCTATTTGTCTCTGTGAAGAGTTAAACTAATAGCTGGCTTGTAGATACAAGACAGCTATTAATCTAATTAGGTAAAAGGAAGGGATCCCGATCATATGTAGCATTTTGCCTAGAAGAGAAGAAAGAAATGAATGTCTAGGGCAAGTAGAGTAAAGTGCTGGCTAGACAAATACTGCAAGTAACTTGTTATTCTATTCATTAATAACGGGTAATTTCCATGGCATACATGATGTGTGTGTGTGTATGAAATGGACGGGGTGCATCTCTTTACAGGGATGACAGTATTAGCCAATTCAGTCAAAGGAGACATTGGTAAATTGTCTAAAACTTGAAACTGACAGAATATTGAGGTAAAGGTTTATGTGGGAAAGAAAAAGGGTTGCAGTGCTATGGGCAGAGAGCAAAAAACTGCCAAGATACATTAGGAAAAGCAGGAAAATTGTATGTACAAGCAAAACGAGACATAAAAGCGACACAAAAATCTTTTTAAGCTGCATTCATAATACAGAATTTAGATCAAACATAAATGACACTAAATTGATAAGCAGTAGACTTAAACAACTCCTGGATGAAGAGAAAGGCATTTACAGGTGAATCAAAAGAAGTGAGTGGTCACCTTATTCAAACAATCTGTTCAGTTGAAGAGAGAGAATTCAAAGAAGAAATAAGAAAAACCAAAAGAGAATTTGAAATTAAGATTGCGAAGAAATTAAAGACCAACCCTAAGGTTTCCTCTCAAGTATATAGGAATAAGATTAGGGTAAAGATAATCCCACTTAAATGTAAATCGCTTATCCTGGTAAGAAACCAAATTATGCAATATCAATATCACTTGTGATATGGTCCTCAGACAACTAAATAGATCGAAGTCAAACAAGTCATCGAACCCCAATGAGCTGTTTTTGGAATCTGGAGGAATGTAAGGTCCTGATGATTCCATTTGCATCAGGATATATGTTCACAATTTTTCCAAGTGGCCATTGGGACCTCGGACCATCATTGTCAATAATCACTATGTCACCAGATCTTAAGGACTTATGATTTTCAGGAACACCAGCTCCATAGAAGTGTTCTCTCAATGAGGTGAGATAGCCTCCTCGCCAAATTTTCTCGCAACGTTCAATCACTTTATTAAGGTGTTTGAATTTACGTCTGAGTTGCTCAGATTCGAAATAAGAAGGATCCTCTATGATTTCTTTATCATTCATGGGAGGAACAGGTTCGAGCCTTCTGCCATGGAGTAAATGAGATGGACTTAACACTTCTAAATTGTCCAGATCATCGGTAACATAAGTTAGAGGTCTGTTGTTGACTATTTTCTATTTCAGTCACAACTGTACGGAATTCTTCTAAGTCGATTCTTTGACAATGAAGAGTCTTCCTTAAACAACGCTTTACAATGCCGATCATTCTTTCATAAAATCCGCCGTGCCATGGAGATTTAGGAGGAATGTATCTCCAACGACAACTGCGTTGATTCAGCATCTGTTGTACTTCTGATTGATCAAAGATCTTGCTTATATAAGCAGCACCAGCAACAAAGTTCGTTGCATTATCTGAAATCATCAGTCTGGGACATGCCCTTCTGGCTGCAAACCTTCTGAATAATTTGATAAAGGTTTCAGCAGACATGTCAGTGGCTACTTCTAGATGTACTGCTCTAGTCGTAGCACAAGTGAACAAACAGATGTACACCTTGATGGGAACTTTGTCAACTGTATTGGTTAAAATTATTGGTCCAGTGTAATCTACACCTGTCACCTCAAATGGAGTGATATGACAAACTCTTTCAGAGGGATATGGAGGTGGACCTGCATACTGACATACTCGCATATCGTAGTGACGACAAGTAATACAGTCCTTTATTTGTTTTTTTTCACACTTTGTCGACCTTGAGGTATCCAGTAGGATTGTCGTATATGACAAAGTGTGTCAGCTACCCCACCATGTAACACGTTACTGTGGGCGTTTTGCACCATCAGTTTTGTTAGCCAATGATTCTTGGGGATCAATATTGGATGTATGGCTTCTTTAGGTAGTGAAGAATTATGAATTCTTCCTCGACATCTTATAATCTTTTCTGAGTCGAGATAAAGTCCTAAAGAATTAATCATAACAGGTTTCTTTGGGGATTTATTTTGTGTTTCTAGAAATTTATATTCTGTAGAGAAAACATCTTTCTGTATTAGTTTCACCCAGTATTTAATGGGTTCAAGATATTCATAATTAGGTTTTATTCCTTTAATGAATTTAAAGACAAGAGCTGTAACTCTTAAGAGTTTACCCAAAGATGAGTATTTAGATCCATCAATGACTATTTCTGTTGTGTCTGCAGTATTTACATAACTTATTTCTGCTGTGTTCAAGCAGACTGTTTCTTCTGGCATAATGTGAACTTTTTGCCGAGGCCAGTTATTTTCATTAGAGAGCCAGTTCGGTCCGTGGAGCCATAATTTATTATCCACAAATTTCTTGAGTGGGACACCACGTGACAACATGTCAGCTGGATTCTCTTGGGTAGAGACGTGGAGAAAGAGATAATCTCTCTGCATCTCTTTTATTTCTGCTACTCTGTTCTGTACATAGACCAACTTACTCTTATTATTTCTTAACCACTGGAGAACTGCCTCATTATCACTCCAGATCACGGTTTTCTCAATAGTGAGATGATCAAGTACTTTGTTGAGATAGACAGCTAATTTTGTACCTACATAGATTGCTGTCACTTCCAATTGTGGTACTGTTCTGACCTTCGAGGGTGCTACCCTGGCCTTTGAAGTAATTAGTGTACTTCCTTCAGCATTACTCATGTAAGCTACAGCGCCATAACCTCTGGTTGACGCATCACAGAACACATGTAATGTGTAATTGTTTCCCTCTTGACCTATTTGTCTGGGAAATGTAATTTGATGAAGTTGCTTAAACTCCCTGGATATTTCATCCCATGCTTGACTCATTTCTAGAGGCAATTTCTCATCCCATCCAATTTTGAGCTTCCATGCATCTTGCATAAGCATTTTACCCTTTATGGTAATTGGTGAGACGAGTCCTAGAGGATCAAAACATTGTGATACCTCTGACAGTAAACTACGTTTAATGAGTGTACTGCATGAATTATTGTTTATCCTTTTGAGACTCAAAGTATCTTCCTGTGTGTTCCAATTAAGTCCCAGCATATTGTTGCAATCAGGAATTTCAGCTTCAGGGAAATCTTCTTTGATAAGTTCCCTTAATTGCTTTGAATTAGTATTCCACATCCTTAGAGGCATGTTTGCTTCTTTCATCTCCTTGTTAGCTTCTCTGTATAAGGATTTCAAATCCTCCTCTTTATTCACAGTACCTTGAAGATTGTCCACATAGAAACTTTTCTTTAAGATTTCTTTGAAGGGACTTTCAGATTTCTTCAAATGTGTATTTAGAGTAGCTTCTAGTAAGAATGGAGAGGATGTTGCACCAAATAATACTGATTTGAAACGATAAGTTTTCACAGGACTTTGAGGATCATGTGGATTTTCAGGCCACAAGAATCGAGTATGATCTCTATCTATTTCTTGTAGTCCTACTCTTAAGAAAGCTTTGGAAATATCAGCCGTGTAGGCATATGGGTTTGTGCGAAATTTCATAAGCACGTCTCCAAGCTTCTCAGTTAGTGAGGGTCCGGTCATCAGACAGTCATTAAGACTTGCTACATCTTTATTTGCACGTGCGCTGCAATTATATACAACACGTAGTGGAGTGGTTTCAGAATCTTTTCTGACTCCATGGTGCGGGAGATAATGAGCTTCTGTCTTCAACTTATCTTCGACTATTTCCTCAATGAATTTATTGTCCAACTGTTCTTGTATGATATTATCATAGACAGTCAGTAGCTCTGGATTCTTCCTAAGCTCATGTATTTGTGCTTTCATCTGTCCGAAAGCCATGCGATAATTGCTAGGCAGATGTGGTGGATTTAATTTCCATGGTAACCTAACCCAATACTGTCCATCTTTATATTTGACAGTGTCCAAATATTGGTTATAAGTCTGAGACTCTTGTGGGCTTGGTTTATTTACATCAGTACCTATCGCATCTAAATCCCACAACTTATCAACTGGTTCATTCATTTCTTCCAGTAATGATAATTTTTGCTGTGGTACATGATCAGCGGTTATTCTCGTAACTAGTACATTTTCCACTGAATCAAAATCAGCTTCTTTCCCACTTTGAGAGGGAATGGGACCACATATCATGTGGCCTCCTGCTGTTTTCAGCAAGTGAACATCATGTTTACTTACTATATTTTGCACAAAACAGTGATAATAATCACTTCCAATGATTAAATCAATTGGACTAATTGTGTCCGTCTGTATGTCAGGACAGGCTAACTTGACCTTAGCTGCTTTCAGTGCTGCAACTGTTTCTTTTAATCCCTGGATCTGCACAGACTTAGGCAAATCATCTACTACCACAGCTTCTACTGTCTTTTTCCTGTTTCCTAGACCAACAGTGATTCTGGCTAGGTCATATGTCTGTTTACCAGAATTGTGGAAAAAACCAGCTATATCTAACTGTATTTTGGCATAGGGTTGTTTATTCAGTTTCTGCAACACTGTTCTTCTTATGAAGGACCTTTGTGAGCCTTGATCAAATAATGTTAGCACATTGGTTTTGTGTAGTTTATTAGATAACTCAACTCGAGCTATCGGGAGAGCAGTTGCTTTAAACTTATCTCTCACATTTAATGCTGTTGCTTGTTGACTTCCTGATTCTGTGGAAGTCTGCTGCTGTTCAGCGAAAGTATTTGGGCATAATGCTGTATGATGCATACCCTTGCATTTAAAACACTTCTTCAGTGAGCATTTACCTCCCTTGTGTTCACCTTAAACACTTGATGCACCTTTTCAGCTGATGAACACGTTGTTTACGTGCCTCCATTGATGTGTATTGAATACAATACTGTGCCCAATGTGTTCCATCACAAAGTACACATTTTGGAGTACGTTTATGTATAACAGTCTGTTTACTGTCTGTTGTATTCACAGCTTAATAAATGCCTATATGGGATTTCCCATTCTGTGGTTTAGTGGGACTAGGTATACTCCTTTTATACTGAGTTGAAGGTTTGTTATCCACCAGATTTGTGGATTTTTCATCTTGTCTCGTTGCTTGCATGCATGAAACTATTGTTAGTAAACCATTGCTAATTTCTTCACAAGTGAAATAGCGTTTATTGAACATAATATTTAATCGTTCAATAGTTTGTGGTGACAACTTATCCTGTACAATACCACTGATAAACCAATCACATTGCCTTAGGTCATATTTAGCACCTAGAGATCTGAGACTATTGTCTAATGTGATTGTAAATGCCTGTAAGTCTGAAAAACAATGTTTGGGTGGCTTCAAGCTTGATATTAAGACTGCATGTCTAACTCTAGCCTTGTCATCATCAAAGTAATTGTCTGCTAAGACACGTAAGGCTATTTGATAATTGCCTTTAACCACCGGAAATGACTTAATCAGTTCATAGGGTTCTCCCTTCACAAGACATTTAAGGTAATTGAACTTAGCAGTCTCATCTATGTCAGTTCGTGAATTTACTGTGGATTGAAAACCACTAATGAATTCTTCATAATTATGACCTTGGAAAATAGATAATGACAATGTAGGTAAGTTTGGTAATGGGACACTTGTTGTTGTTACAGGTGTAACAGGTGTTTGACCACTAGTTACAGTAGGTCTCTGTGACAGAGTTTTGCGGCAGATAGCCTGTACTCCTGTCCACCTTAATTGTTGATTACTAAAAGTATCCAAAACATTTTTAATTTCATCCTCAGACGGATCTGATTCAAGAAATTTATTTTCATAATGTGTATAGTCTGAATTAATTATTTTCAGACGTTGTGTAAGTAATTCAAATTTGACCTCAAGATCATCAAAATCTATGTTTGTATCTTGAGTTAATCCTATACAGACTGAAATTAGATTTTCTAATTGTGTAATCTTAGTCTGTAAAGACTGAAACTGAGTTTTCAAACAAGCCATTTTAATGGTATACTGAAAATTCTAGCACCACACTTAGAGTGTTTAAAAAACCAGGTAGATCATAAAAAACAAACTTTTTTTTAAAAAACCTTTCTCTTAAATTTCTGCCCCCATAAACCTATAAACACTTGTATATCATGAAAAAAGCCCGAAAATCCTTGGGGTTTGTTGTCTTAACCTTTTTAAATTTGGGGATGGTGGGGGGCCCTTCCCCCTTTTTTTGTTTTTGGGGTCCAACTCCAAATTTTTTTTGGGTGAAATTTGGGTTTAGCGCCCCTTTTTTTTTGGCTGCCCATTCTCTGGTTGATCTGGAGGACTCAAAATATGATTTTAAATTTAAAACCCCATTTTAAAAGCGTTTTCGAAGGACCTTGGGTCTAAAATTTTTGACTGTAGTACAAAAAATATGGACCCCAATGTGGCCTTTTCCCGTTCCCCGACCAAAATTTTTGGAAAAAGGAAAGTTTTTTAAAAGTTTGTCCAAACAAAAACAACCCCATCGCCTGCACAGCCGCCCCAAAGGGCTTGGGGAAAACTTGAAAATCCCCTTCCCGGGCTTAAAGTTATTTTAAGGGTTTTAAATTTCCCCCGGGGGGGTTTTTGTCAACTTTTTTCATAAATTCTTTTTAAAATTACAAAACTTTTTTGGACTCCAAAAAAGGGGGCACCTTACTGCCGACTTTGGGGTTTATTACAAGCTCCTTTTCCCCGAACTGCGAATCCCCTCCACAAAAAAATTCCTTTGGGTTCCCTTTCCCTTGGAACAGGCTGTGGGGTTTTTAAATTGAAATATCGGGGACCCTTTAAGGGTGAGTTCCCCGGGGTTCCCCGTCTTCCTTTGTCCAAAAATACCACTGGAAGCTGTGTTCCACAAAAATTTGTCTTTATTTTTCAAATTTTTCATAAAGAAGCTATCCCCTTTTTTTAAATGTTTATTGTGTTTTAAAAGGGTCTTTGTTCCACCCATTTTTTAGATCGTTCTTTGTTGGTTATCCTGGCGTCAATTTTCACTCTCAAAGTCAAAAAATAATCTGAAGACATACAGCACCCAAAGACTCCCCCAGCACAAAGGAAAAACTGGCCTGTACTTTTCTTCTTCCCCCCTTCCTCGATGAAGCAAAGCAGAATGTTCGATTCTTGCTGTCTTAAGCATAGACAACAATGTCCACTATCTTTACTATGGTAATAAAGTGGGAGCAGGATTTTCCTTAATTGTCTTGCTAAAGTAAGAGATGAACTGTCTTTTATTAAGCTACACTTTGCAACACAGGACCGCACGGAGCGTCGAGCCACGTCACATACTGGTACTACATCTGGGGTCAATTACTCGCTTTAGCAGTAAACAAGATATTTGCCCCTTCTGAGAGGGCTGGGCCCCTCAGGGCTGAAAGGGCTGAAAGGGGCTGATACCCCCCTCCTGGAGAAAATTTCTCCACATATAAAGCAAAATTTAAGTTCGTAGCTTTAAATTATAGATCAGTCTGTCTAACCGCAATTGTAGGAAAGTTGATGGAATCAATAATTGCTGATGCCTTTCGAAGCTACTTTGAAAGATATAATTTGATAAAAGAATCTCAGCACGGTTTTACAAAGATGACTTCTTGCACGATATTGTGTATATGGGTATATGTACATTAGTAAGTCCTTTGACAAAGTTCCAAACAGGAGACTGATTAAGAAAGTAGCGGTACATGGAATAAGAGAAATTATCTTCTAGGTCGAGGCGCGGCTAACCGATAGGCAACAGAGATTATGCATTAATGAGGAGAAAACTGAATGGGGACCTGCTACGATTGGTGTGCCACAGTGGCCAGTGTTGGGACCCTTGTTCACATTCTACATGAATGACATTGATGAGAGAATAAATAGAAACATTAGTAAGTCTGCCGACAGCAATAAAATAGACCATCAAATAATTTTCTGATGTCGACACAAGAAGACTATAAGGATGACCTGAATTGGTTCAAGATGTGGTCGGGAAGTGGCAGTGCAGTTCGATGTAGACAAATGAAATATTGTAATTCTACGAACAGGAAATAATTATAGGTACTTTTAAACAATATAATGTGGATCTTAGTTAACGTGAATGCAAAAGAGATCTAGGAGTTTTGGTTAGCAGAAATTTTAAGCCAGGACAATAATGCATAAGTGTTTGCATTAAAGCTAATAAGATTCTTGGCTTCTTATGAAGACGTATACACAAATAACCCGCACATAGAAGAAAGGAGCTTACGACGACGTTTCGGTCCGACTTGAACCATTTACAACCTAGTGTGACTTCGTAAATAGTCCAATTCGGACCAATACGCCGTCATAAGCTCCTCTCTTCTATGTGCGGGTTGTGTATCGTTCCAGTCACGGTATTGTGCCTTTTTTTTGTTATTTATGAAGACGTATAAATAACAGAATTCCTCAGGTTATACTTGAACTTTATAAATCCTTGGTTAGCCCTTATTTAGAGTATGCTGCTCAGTTCTGGTCTGCAAATTACGCTTTGAAAATATACAGAGGATGACGAAGTTGATTCCATGTACAGTATTAGAAACATTCGGTACAAAAATAAGATACTGAAGTTTCACTCTTTGGAAAAACGTTGAATTAGGGGAGATATGATAGAAGTGTTCAAATAGAAATCAGGAATAAATGAAGGGGATATACATAGCATGTTGAATATATATAACCAATAGATTCAAGCAGGAGAAATTTAGATTTAGAAACGTTTCCGGGAAGTACTGGTTTGGCAGTAAAGTTGTAGACGAGTGGAAAAAATTCCCAGGTAGCGTCATTGAGGCAAGAACTTTGGGTAGCTTTAAATTAAATATAGGTTGGATGGATACATGAGTGGGCTTGGATAGGTGTGAATTGAGCATGCCTAGCATGGACCAGTAGACCTGCGGCAGTGTTCCTTCCTTCGTATGATCTTGTTAATATATACGTATAAGGTTTGTCAGGAAACAGAACAAGTATTTCATGATTTGGGTCTTGGTCATATGACCCGCAGCTGAAGCTTTTGGTCATCTGACCGAAGCCTTCCGCTGGCTTACAAGTTATGGTTATGATTATAACCATTTTATTTTTATAATAAAATATACTGTGTGTAATACACTTCATATATTTAATTTTTTTTTATCTAATGTGTTTACATGTAATATTTTATGTAAAGTGTTGCAGATGTTTCTACAGTTATTTGTATAAGAGTATAGTTTTAATTTCTTTAAATCTTAGTATATTTTATTACTAGATTCAGTCTTTCATGGTACTTCAGTTGTGTCAGTCACGCTACAGTTTGTTCATTTATTTGCTCATCTAGTCAGAAAATGGAAATCTGAATTCTTAAATAGAATATTTTACACATTGGGTTGAGAAGACTTCTCACGGTGTGAGATCCTGACGCGGATCTTAGTCATATGATGACCCGCAGCTGGAGCTTTTGGTCATCTGACTGAGGCCTTCCACTGGCTTACCCCTCTAACCCTTTAAAACTTGTGGTTATGATTATAACCATTTCGCCTGTGTTCTTATATTTGATTTCTTATTTCTCTCACCAACTTAATTTTCCACATTCCCCACTTCCTCAATCACCCTCCAAGGGTCTTAATTATATCAATTTAGTCAAACTTATACACAAATAACCCGCACATAGGAGAGAAGGGCTTACAAAGTCACAGTGTGATTTTGTAAATTGTCCACGTCAGACCGAAACGTCGCCGTAAGCTCCTCTCTCCTATGTGAGGGTTATTTGTGTATTGTTCTAGTTACGGTATTGTGCCTTTTTTATTGTTCAGTCTAGTCCATGTTCCTGGGGACGCGAGAAACGCGTCAGGATCATAGAGCGCCTAGGACATGGGAGGCAGTCAGGTTTGATCTGAGCAAGGGAAGAGGAACTCTATTTCTTCGGCTCCTGAGCCCCTCCTTGCCTGCAGTGACGCAGATGGTTGTTACTACCCAGCATTCGTTAATGAAGTAAACACACTTAATTCTCAAGATTGTCACAAACATTTAAACCCAAATAAAAAAGAAATCATACACTGAAATAATTTAGGCTAATGGATACATTTAAAATGTTTGGATATTTAATTAGACAGACGAAATGTTACTTAGATATCTAAACGGTGCAGATGTGTCCATTTGCCTAAATTTATTGTCTGTATACATATACTATACAAATACCATACATATACTATACATACATATATACCATACATGTATACCATACATGTATACCATACATATATACCATACATATATACCATACATGTATACTATACATGTATACTATACATATACATACCATACATAAACGTATGCTTTACAAATACTATATACATATATATATACATATACCATACATATACTAAGCACACACACACACACATTATATATATATGCAATAAGATCACAGTAAACAGGTGATTTCAAAATATGCAAAACAACCACTCTGAAAGAATAGAGAAATTCCAAGCGCTTTCGTGACTACTCACATTATCAAGGAACTACGATAATGTTGATAATGTGAGTAGTCACGAAAGCGCTTGGAATTTCTCTATTCTTTCAGAGTGGTTGTTTTGCACATTATATATATATATATATATATATATATATATATATATATATATATATATATATAAGTGAACAGTATTTAGATAAGGCTAAAGAGGTCTTTGTGGCATTTATGGATTTGGAAAAGGCGTATGACAGGGTGGATAGGGGGGCAATGTGGCAGATGTTGCAGGTGTATGGTGTAGGAGGTAGGTTACTGAAAGCAGTGAAGAGTTTTTACGAGGATAGTGAGGCTCAAGTTAGAGTACATAGGAAAGAGGGAAATTATTTCCCAGTAAAAGTAGGCCTTAGACAAGGATGTGTGATGTCACCGTGGTTGTTTAATATATTTATAGATGGGGTTGTAAGAGAAGTAAATGCGAGGGTCTTGGCAAGAGGCGTGGAGTTAAAAGATAAAGAATCACACATAAAGTGGGAGTTGTCACAGTTGCTCTTTGCTGATGACACTGTGCTCTTGGGAGATTCTGAAGAGAAGTTGCAGAGATTGGTGGATGAATTTGGTAGGGTGTGCAAAAGAAGAAAATTGAAAGTGAATACAGGAAAGAGTAAGGATATGAGGATAACAAAAAGATTAGGTGATGAAAGATTGGATATCAGATTGGAGGGAGAGAGTATGGAGGAGGTGAATGTATTCAGATATCTGGGAGTGGACGTGTCAGCGGATGGGTCTATGAAAGATGAGGTGAATCATAGAATTGATGAGGGGAAAAGGGTGAGTGGTGCACTTAGGAGTCTGTGGAGACAAAGAACTTTGTCCTTGGAGGCAAAGAGAGGAATGTATGAGAGTATAGTTTTACCAACGCTCTTATATGGGTGTGAAGCATGGGTGATGAATGTTGCAGCGAGGAGAAGGCTGGAGGCAGTGGAGATGTCATGTCTGAGAGCAATGTGTGGTGTGAATATAATGCAGAGAATTCGTAGTTTGGAAGTTAGGAGGAGGTGCGGGATTACCAAAACTGTTGTCCAGAGGGCTGAGGAAGGGTTGTTGAGGTGGTTCGGACATGTGGAGAGAATGGAGAGAAACAAAGTGACTTCAAGAGTGTATCAGTCTGTAGTGGAAGGAAGGCGGGGTAGGGGTCGGCCTAGGAAAGGTTGGAGGGAGGGGGTAAAGGAGGTTTTGTGTGCGAGGGGCTTGGACTTCCAGCAGGCATGCGTGAGCGTGTTTGATAGGAGTGAATGGAGACAAATGGTTTTTAATACTTGACGTGCTGTTGGAGTGTGAGCAAAGTAACATTTATGAAGGGATTCAGGGAAACCGGCAGGCCGGACTTGAGTCCTGGAGATGGGAAGTACAGTGTCTGCACTCTGAAGGAGGGGTGTTAATGTTGCAGTTTAAAAACTGTAGTGTAAAGCACCCTTCTGGCAAGACAGTGATGGAGTGAATGATGGTGAAAGTTTTTCTTTTTCGGGCCACCCTGCCTTGGTAATATATACAGGAGAAGAGGTTACTAGCCCCTTGCTCCCGGCATTTTAGTCGCCTCTTACAACACGCATGGCTTACGGAGGAAGAATTCTGTTCCACTTCCCCATGGAGATAAGAGGAAATAAACAAGAATAAGAACTAGAAAGAAAATAGAAGAAAACCCAGAGGGGTGTGCATATATGTGCTTGTACGTGTATGTGTAGTGTGACCTAAGTGTAAGTAGAAGTAGCAAGACGTACCTGAAATCTTGCATGTTCATGAGACAGAAAAAAGGACACCAGCAATCCTACCATCATGTAAAACAATTACAGGCTTTCGTTTTACACTCACTTGGCAGGACGGTAGTACCTCCCTGGGCGGTTGCTGTCTACCAACCTACTACCTATAATATATATATATATATATATATATATATATATATATATATATATATATATATATATATATATATATATATATCAGGAACAGCCTGGTTGAACAGACAGTCAACAGAAAAGCTTGATCCAAGGAAGGTGCGAGGCATAAAAAAATCGAAACCGGTCGTATATATGTTCATACTTTCACATTCAATAACATTATAACATTTATAAAAGAATCTAGGGTAAACCGGTTGCAAGACTTAGTCCTGGAAGAGGAAATTACAGTGCCTTCACGCTAATGAAGGGCTTGGGGAATGTTGCAGATTTGAGTCATTTGAATTGCAATGTCTGCGAACTTTTGCCACGATAACTATTGAACGAATGATGGTGAATGCGATTCCTTCTTTGGGTTGCCCTACATTAATGGGAGACGGTGATTATATTAAAAATAATTACATAAACTAAATTATCCCTTACTGACAAAAACGCATACACGTACGATATGGTTTTCCCTTAATTTCAAAGCTAGAATAAGGTAAGCCGAAACTCTGCGCTCGACCCAAATTACCGACAGGTAAATCGATCATAGCTCCGAAGTTTGTGATTAATTACAGCGCTGAGGACAAACTATTGGGACTCGTCAGAATGACAGCTGGGATTTATGGGTTGGAGCAGTGCGGTTTTAACTCTTAAGGTCGATTACATTTCCAGGGAGAGACAGAGAGGAGGGATTTTGCTGGATCAAGTCATATCAGTTGTCGGGTAAGATAGATTTTGGTCATTTAATGCCTCCCAGTGTCCGATAATCACTGTTATACAGGACCGCCACAATGTTTTGCTACCTCTGTGGAAAACTGCACATTTTAAATTCGTTTCCTTTATTTTGAGAATTAGGTAAATGTACCTTGAGTGATACAGTTACACCATTGAGTAAGATATTGTTATCATTGTCTGGATACACGCAAGTCCACTAACTGGGATGAGGATGAAGTGTCAGTTGGTTTCTAGCTTCGACTCCATAAAGAAGTTCACAAAAAGAGAGACTTCTATCTTGGAAGCATAAACTCTTAGCAAACTTCTGCCTTTCAGGCATAAACTCTCTTTAAACTTCTATCTTGGAAATATAACCTCTTTCTAACTTTGCTTTGGGTTGGGAGCATCAGTTATTTGGGAGCATAAACTATCAGCAGTAAGCGAAATGTAAGATAAAACAAGAAATGGAAGGCAATAAACCAGGGGTCAGCAATGGACATCTGTTGCCAGGTTAGCAGAAATGTCAGCCTGTCTTCTTTTGGAGGATTCGTAGTGATCACACTAGCCTGGGTAACGTAAATACTAAAGTCAGAGTTAAGGTATTGCAGGTACGTCTCAACTTGCGTCAAGAACACGTGTCTTGGAAAGTTACCTAGTTAGGAAAAACTTCGTGTCCCTCAGTTTCTACCAAGTTTTCTCTTTAGAGATTGTTTCAACCTTATATTGCATTTTTATTTTAGTGTGCGAGTTATACTATGTTTTCCGGTATATGAAGTTCCAGCGGGTATGGTGCGTACCAGTACAAGGTGGTTAATGGAGAATAATATATCATAGAATGATTTCCAGTGTAATATGCGTCACTGTGAAGGATGGTTCCTATACGGGCTCGATACGGCGTATGCTGTCAGTGGCCCAGAAACCCAACAGAAGATGATGGTTCCTATACTGGTGTCGATCAGTCAATATGCCTTAATTCATAATATGCATGCAGTGCAGTCTGAACACACACACGACACATTACAGTTATCGCAAATAAAATGCTAATGTACTATGCATTACTCAGTCGCTCATTGCTAAATAAACATACTTTTAGTTGTGGGTAATGGTGGTGTGAGTAGGGGTGAAGACAGTTGTGGGCGGAGTGGTGGTGGTGGTGGTCAGGACAGTTGCAGAGTAGGAAGGGTGAAAGTAAATGAATATCTTAAGAATGGAGCATGCCATACCTATGGAATAGGGAGGGGAGGCGAGAAGAGGGTGATTAAAGGGGGAAAAGCTGATAGTGGTGCTGGGAGAAAAGGTGGGGAAGACAAGTGAGAAAGAAAGAGGACGAGGACAGAAAAGCCAGAGATGAATACAAATGGGAGGCATTGTGAAAGAAAAAAAAGTTTAAAATCTGAGTTGAACTCCCCACTCCCATCTCTACACTACTCAGAATAAAAATAAAATCATGTAGCAGTGTGATAATTTAGGAAGTACTCTGAGAGACTACGTCCTGTATCACACCAACAACACAGGTTACAAACGTAATGATCCGTTACTACTCCAGTGACTTAACACCTTTCTCGAGTTGGCGTGCTCGCACGAGAAGGCAGATTATGCCATCATGGAGAAGGTTAGAGGAATGACGGAGGGGATGGGGGAAAGGGATAGAAGACTACGTTATGAAGCAGAGTTAGAAAGAGACGAGTAGGTAAAGAAGAATGGGAAACGGGGAAATGAGAGTAAGGGAAAGAGGGTAAAGGAGAGATGTGCAAAAGGGAAAAATGTGAGAGGAAAAGGACGGAGAAAAGTGCTTTAGATGAATAGAAGATTGACGTGAGTGGTGACGCTTTTCCAGTTGATTCATGATTATGTAGTCTCCGAAGCATGGGTTTCTGCTGCGAGTATATTCAAGTATATTTCAGGTATACGACAGGGCGTCACAGGTAGGCAGCAAATACATCACAGGCCGAGACTGGTGCGTCACAGGTAGGGAGCATATACATCACAGACTGAGTCAAGCACCGATGGAGAGAGAGTGAAAGGAGAGAAAAATAAGAGGAGGATGGATAGGCGAGAGGAGGTAGATAAGAGGGCCGTCACCAGCCCACGCTACGTCGATCATGCCAAAAAAGTTCTTATAAACACCTTCCAAATTTATCTCTCATTTTGCACATTTTTCCCGTCGAGTCTTGCACGAGTTTTTACATCAGCATTTGGCTTTTGACTTTCAGTTATTTTGATTTAAGATTCCCTCTAAGGAAGGATGCCTTGATGCTGGTGAGGGTACCTTGACTCAGAGAATGACAGGTACCCCTCCCATCGATGCTTTCTAGATTGCCTCCTATCATTAAATTTTTGGTGCTTAGCCAAAAATACATAATGATGCTGGACAGAAACTCAGAAGATTAATTGATCTGTATATTTTGATCCCATTCTGGAATCCTCTTTCTCAGAAGGGGATCGAAATATACAGATCAGTTAATCTTCTGAGCACTAACAAGTGCTCATTGCACTTCAGTTATCCATAATGATGTTAATTAAGATTTGGTGTTATTTTCTTTGTGAGCTGGAAGAATCCTTGATCTGGCAATATGTATTCCTGTGGGAATTGGAAGAATATATAGTCTGATCTTGGTTGTACACCATTTTAAGGGGAAGAATATTGGTCTAGTCATAGATAATTTTCATACGAGTGAAAAGAAATTTTGGCTCTTTCTCTTGTAAATGAGAAGAATATTTTATTTTATCATACTTTCATACATTGTCAGTGGGAAGAATAGTTATGTATGTACTAGTTACACAAAACACAAGTAACTGAAAGTTATGACGACGTTGCGGTGCGACTAGACTGTGTGACTAGTTAATAGTCCAAGTCGGACCGAAACGTCGTCATAAGTTTCATTCTATGTTTGGGTTATTTTTTGCCCTTTTTATTTTTTATGTTCTGGTTCTATTACAAACGTCCCACAAATTCTTCCATTTATTTAATTTGGAAGGAATTTTTTTTGTGTATCCGCTTGTGATATTTGTTTTTGTTGTACGTGGATGGGAATCCTAAGTGACTGGCTCCGGTAATAACCCTGATGAGCTTCTTCAGGCGTATTTCACTTCATCCTCCTAGTAACAAACTCTGTACAAACTGGTCAAAGAGCGAGGGTGGGGTTGAACACCGAGCAGATGGATGAATTAGACACATATGCAACATCTGGGTATCTGTAGACGTTTCCCCAATCAGTGGCTGTATCAGTACGATACAAGGACATAATGTGAAGAATATAGAACTGTATACTGAAGATGAGGTAATCAGTCCCTCAGTCTTTGAGTTTGTGAAGAACTCTACGGTGTTCTTCACTGTAGTGCTTAAAATAGGAAGATTTTACAGGAGGAACTTCTTTGATTTGTCTGTGAAAGTGCTGTGTGGAAAATCTTTCTATAGCAAGGTTCATGGCTCAGTGCTGCGGCATTGGGCCTGCTGCATGTATGGAGCACGGTTCGAGTCTCCTTCCATTCTTTTCTGCTTATTCATTAGGTTCAGTAGTTGGAAAAATACACATAAGCAGTATAATGGGATCCTTTATTGACAACGTTTAGCCCACACAGTGGGCTTTATGAAGTCACAAATAAGTGTATACGTACCCAACAACTTATACCAAAACAACGGCTTCTATAACATAGGTGAACCCTTTGCCGAGAAACTTCATCGTTATCCCACGTAAGTACATACGCACCCGCCAGTCCCGTGCAGAGCCATATCAGATCCAGCCTACCCAGCATTATCCATCTTATAAATACTCACGTACCTTTCACCCAGGCAGATCTGTTTGTGATTTGATAAAGCCCACTGTGTGGGCGAAACGTTATCAATAACGGATCACATTATACTGCTTATGTGTTTATTTTTCCACTGTGTCGGTATTTTATACCATTTATTTCCATCCAGGTTCAGTAGTTACTTTATGGTGAGGGGTCAGGGAATATTTCTCTGAAAAGTTTAGTTTCCCCTATATTGTTTCAATGTAACAGTGTGCAGATTGACTTAATTAATGAGCAGAGTGATGATATTCTGTGTAGGTGGATAACACGGTCTGTATCAGGGGATTTTTTCCTCTCAACAGCCTTCTTTGCTCTCTTTCTAGTCAAGCTGCCTGTCCGGATTTTCTTGTAAAGGGATTCACATTCAATTTCAGAGAGCTTAGGGAGGCATGGGACCACGTGAGACAGAGCAAGAAAGACAAAGGTGAGGGAAGGAGGAGGAAAGAGACAGTAGGAGAGTGGAAAAGGGAAAAAAGGAGGAGGCACAAGAAAGGGAAAGAAACGAGATTGGAGGGAAAGGAAGAAAACGTAAAGGGAATGAGAGTGGGGAAAGACGAGGATAGGGGAAAAAATTGGAGGAAGGAGACAGGCACTACGCACTTACCAGGTGTATTGACCAGGAGGGTCTCTGTCATCTTACATTTCTCAGCATTTTTACTACATTCTGTTGGAGTTCCAAGTGATTCTGCTTCCTCAGCAGGAACTGCAATGCAGCCAATCCACCCTACCAGGTTGCATAAGTAGGCAGATGTGAACTAGTGGTGGGAGAAGTAACTTGGCAAGGACAAGTTTCAGTATTTACGCGTTCATTTGTAAGTTGGTGTTTGGAGAGAGAGTTCCCCGTGGGTAACAAGTAGTGATCATCGCTAAGCAACTTGATGGATTTTACAAGGGAGGCTAAACAAGTGAACAGAGTTGCCTAAAAACCACACAGACTTGTTTATTTGGCACCGGCAGGAAAATATAGCTGGTTTATTTACAAGTTATTTTCTGTTAAGGATGCTTTATGATTTAACGCATACTCGTTTGTTTTCTTACGCATTACCCAGAGTCACTGAAGAAAAGACAAAGGTGTAGATCCAGTTTTATAGTGACAACGTTTCGCGCAATGTAAAATTTATGTCAATGACTTGATAATGACTTTCAACACTGTTGTAATCGGTCATCTTGAGTTGGGAAACTTCCGTAGGACAGGATATTAGGAGTTCAGAAACTGTGAGAACTTATTAGGTTACATTCCAGCAATGATGGAGTTAGTATTACTAGGGAATTTACCACCTTGTGGACGGCGGCAGAAAGGGG